>NC_056741.1:1332385982-1332553482 GCF_019279795.1 Protopterus annectens
GGGGACGGTGCCGAAGGAATGGAGAGAGGTGACGATTTGGTAACCCAGTTCCTCAGATCAGACCCTCCCTCTATGTCCTTTGAGCTCTGCCTTCCAGTCTGCAGAAAGTGTGTTTGCTGCCTCAGCAGCTCTGATGGAGCCTTCCCACTTGGATCCTATCCATTCCATGGTGCCCCATTGTCTGGAGCCTCAACTACTTTCTCCATGGGGACATCCTGTACTGAAACTTCAGGTTTCCTGTCAGGGCATTGTGATTTCCTCTTTTGCGACTTCCCTAGCTCATTCCACTGAGGAAGTACCCAGGAAAAGGACATGCAAGAGGAAGCGCCTAGACCCCTTGCAGATCTTGACTGAGGCGAAGGATCTCCATGGTCACCTCCTGAAGATGTCCCCCTTAGGGGAAATACTAGAGATCCTGAAACAGAGAGGTGGCTGACCATCCTCCAACCCTATGCCAGAGGAACTGAAACAGAGAGGTGGCTGGCCATCCTCCAACCCTATGCCAGAGGAACTGAAACAGAGAGGTGGCTGGCCATCCTCCAACCCTACGCCAGAGGAATTGGTGGTTCTAGAGGCTTTCACTATAAAACCATCTACTTCCTGGGTGACTCCACCCACTGATGAGCTCGTAGACATGATCTATAAGTGGACATGGAAGGAGCCTGACTCCATAGAGTCAATACCTCAAAGACCGGACAGGATAATGGCACCACCTGCTGACAGTTTTGGGGAAAAGGGGTTCCAGCTGATGTCGTGGTCATTATGGCGTCCACAAAGAAGGAAGTAGCAGATGAGAGTTCCACTGTCAATTCCCCTAACAGGGAGTTGCGGGCGTTGGACAGACTGGGGAAGCTTGTCTTTGCTTCAGCACCCTTTGTGTTATGATCACTGAACTATCTGGCACATTTTGTTAGACTTCGGAGAGATTTAACCAAAGAGTTATCAAACACTCACTCAGGAACCGTATCTGCAGAAGTTAAGGATTCCATAACTTCTCAGTTAGCAACCCTACAGGCTATTTCCAATAGCTTCATGAGGTTACTTTCCAACATAGCAGAAGGAACCTCAAAAGCAGCAGGTTCAGGCATTACCATGAGGAGGCATGCCTGCCTGGATCCACTTATGCTACTTTGTGGAGCCATTTAAGTACAATTTTGTCAATGCTGCCTTTGACGGAACTACCCTTTTTGACCCTAAAGCGAAAGAAATGTTCTCTAGGTGTGAGAATGATGGTAAGACCTTGTCTGTTGTGGGCATATGTTTTTCAGCCCCCCCCCCCCCAAAAGATCCTTCTCCAGGAATCAACTGAGTGGCCGGAAAGTTTGGGTCAAAAAATCCCAAGGTCCATTCCATGCCACATGTGGAGAAAGTGCTTCCTGAGGCATTGGGGGAATCTCCAATGGGCATCATCGCCCTTGTGGCAGAGGTGGCCCACAATACCAGGGTTCACGAGAATCTTTTGGAGCTAAACCCTGCCAGTCATCCCAGAGGGAAGAACATCTTGAAATGGTTGCAGCGCCAAGAGCACAGCTCTCGTATCTAGGACATTTATGTGCAAATTGGCCTCTGGAGACATTTGGGGGGAAGATTGTCCCCTGCACCAGAGAGCCTGGCTAGTATTAACAAAAGATACTTGGGTGCAGCAGGTTATATCCAGATGTTATGTAAATAACATTTTCCCTTCCACTCCCAATTCCCAGAAAAATCCCCAGTGTTCCACCCAGCCAGAGAGAGGTGAAGGAGCAGTTCAAATTCGAAAGCTGCTAGGAAAAAAAGTCATCCAAGAGGTCCCGCCAGGCCAGATAGGATCTGGAACTTACTCGAGGTTCTTTTTAGTGGCAGAAAAGACAAGGGACTGAAGACCAGTCTTGGATCTCACAAATCTAAACAAATCTGTGCATAGAACCAAGTTTCAGATGGTCATGGTTCAGTTCATTCTCCCTTTTCTGGGCAAGGATGACTGGATGTGCTCAATAGATCTCCAGGACGCCTGTTATCACATAAAGATGAACAGGAGGTCCAGGAAGTACCTACGCTTATGGCTGGGAGACTGTTGTTACCAGTTTAGAGTACTGCCCTTTGGACTCTCATCACATCCCCCAGGGTGTTCACCAAATGCATGGCAGTAGTAGCAGCACACCTCAGACAGCAGGGAATTCTGTGTGTTGCTCTACCTGGACGATTATCTCATTACCTATCCAACCAGGCATCAACTCATACAGTCAAGAGATCAGGTTCTCCACACCTGTGCTGTCTTAGGAATAACCATAAACTACAACAAATCACAACTTCGACCAGCTCAGACATTGAAATTTATTGGAGCACTGCTCAACACAGACAGCCATTGCTTCCCTTCCACCACACCAAGTTCTAACTATAAGGTCACAGGTCAAGAAGGTTGGGGACAGTGCATCAGTCTTAGTCTGCACAATCCTCCAAACTATGGATCTCATGGGTGGAGTGATAACCGTAGTTCCGTTGGCCAGCTTTTACATGCGGATCCTACAGTGGATGCTAGCTACTCAGTGGTCAGTCTTCCATCAGTCGATGTCATACCAAATAAAAATGACCAACACTTGCAAAAAAAATCTCTGTTGGTGGATCTAGTCAGATCAGCTACTCCATGGCTGTCCATTCATTCCCCAACACCCCAAAGCCATAGTGACCACAGATGCTTCACAGAGGGTGTGGGCATTATCTGGGGAAGACCGTCCAGGGTTTTGGTCCCTCAAAGAGACCAATTTGCATATAAATGTCCTAGAGCTGTGCTTTTGGCATTGTGAGCATTTCAAGATGTCCTTCCGTCTGGGACGATTGCAGTTCAGATGGACAACATGTCACTTGTCAGGTATATCAACAAACTGGGGGGAACCAGATCTTACACATTGTGTTGAGAAGTGCTCAAGGTCTGGCAGTGGGCAATCTCTTCAGACTGCTTTCTTTTAGCGACACACATTCTGGGAAAGTCCAACGTGATTGCAGATGAGCTGAACAGGTGAATCCTACTTCCACATGAGTGGTCCTTCAAAGAGAAGGTGGTGGTCGAGATTTTCATTCATTGCGGCCGGCCATGCTGCAATCTTTTTGCTTCTCCCCTGAACAGCAAGTGCAGCAACTACTTTGCCCTAATTCTCTGACTGGGACAGTCACCGAGGGATGCTTTACTTGGCCTCACTGTCTCCTTTATGCATTCTCACCAACCTCAGTTTGGTTTCCTTTTCTATGGCCTCACCTAGTTCAACCACCATGGAACCTAGATCCAACTCTGGACCTCCTGCCTCACCCGACAGGCATGTCACACCCAGATATTCCAAATCTGAAGCTGACCGCTTGGCTTCTCCAGTTTCCTTAGTAGCCAAATAGTCTATGCTGATGTTCTTCGTGTTTCACTGTTGCAGTCATTACATTTGGGTAATCTGCTGGCAGGTTGCCCTCAGTCAGCCTGAAAAACAGTCTTGGGTCCTGCATCGGTTGCAGTCTCCTCTTCCATGACGTCAGGTAGTCTGGGGTATAAAACATGCAGCCGACGCAATTTTAATCTGTCTTTCTTGCCGCACGGTGCCCGAAGCAGAAGCAGTTTGCAAGTGCCAGTTGGCCGACTCCTGAAATTTTCATTTTCGAGTTTCAGAACCAAAGTCTTCAAACTAAAGCTAAGTACCCCATTGGGGAAACTTTTACTTGCTCCTTACCGATGTCAGTAAAGTTAATAATTGTATTACTTGTGGGAAGCAGATACCTCATAAGGATTTTCATTTGTACTGTATTCTTTGCCTTGGCCCTGATCACAACGTGCCTTGCTGTCAGTTTTGTGCTAAATTTAACCAGCGCACTATTAAGCATCGGCATATTTTTGCTACTAAATACTTTGGTTCAAGATTTAACTATCCTGAAATGTCGTCTGTTAGAAATCCGACTACTGGAATTCACAAAAAAATGCAAGGAAAAAGACAGAGACAGACCATCGAGGTCCAAAACCGACGAGGCTTCTCCTAATCCAGTCGACAGTTCGCCGGTACTCAGTGAGGCGCTTTCACAACACATGATGCCCACTACTTTTGAGTCGCAGGCCTCTACCGAGACCCATTCGGAGTCCGGTATGCCGTGGGATTCTCCAAGTATTGAACCCACGGATGTCTCTCCCTTGGATGGGTCCAGAGCCACTGAGCAGGCACTGGCTTCTGAGGGTGTTTTCAGGCCTCAACATTTGTATATTAAACAGACGCCATCATCAAAAACAAGGCCAAAACCTACTTCTATGTCTAAAAAAATGACGCATGAGCCACATGCTCAGGCCCCTATGCCTAAAAAAAAATGATCAAAATGGCTGAGGATTTAATTACCTTGATCAGGGGTTCCCAACCCCTCTGCTAAGAGGCCTAGGCAAGGCACTGATTATGAATCTTCAGATCAGGTTTCCATTTCTTCTGATTCCTCTTCTGATCAGGAATTTTCTGTACCACCTTATGAGGACTCTGATGCAGAGGAATCCATCCCTTCTGCTTCTCCTCCTGAGGATTTTTCTTTTGGAGAGACTTTGCATACGTTAAGAGAAGATTTTCATTGGGAGAGTCAGGACTTTTCAGAATCCAAAAAGAAGCTTAGGGATTTTCTTCTTCTTCCTCAGCATAGGCCTTTGGCTATACCTACTGTTTTAGACATTGATGTTTTCTCAGAATCCAGCATGGCTCCTGATTCTCTGCCTCTGGCTCCTAATAAGCCAGACAGATATTACAGGGTTCCTGACCCCCACAAATTTAATTTCAAAAATCCTGCTGCTGACCCTGAAACTATTCCTCAGGGTCCCAAGGGTGTTAAGGCTTCTACAGCCAAAAATCCTACCCCTTCAGATAGAGGCTCCTGGGTGCCGGATAGATGCAGTTAGAAGGTTTGTACGTCTGCAACCCTGGCAATCAGGGCTTTGAACTGCCAATTCCATTTACTTAAATATCAACAGCATGTTATAGGCTTACTGAAACAGAAAATGATGATGATTTCTGATTGTGTGGAGAATAGAGTTACAGGACTTATTGCATTCATCTGAACAAGTTGGAAAGCATACTTTGCAATGTGGTTTTGATTCCTTGGAGGCCTCTTGCAGGGCCGCCGTAACTGGATCTGTGATTAGAAGGCATGCTTGGCTCAGGGAGCAAATTCTGCCTGATCATGTTAAAGCTAAATTGTTGGATGCTCCTTTACAGCAGGACAGTCTGTTTGCTAATAAGGCAGAAGAGGTTTTAAAAAGATGGAAGACAAAGCTAAATCTATGCAAACTGAAAAGATTTCTTGCAAGTGCAGCCACCCAGGTACAGTAGGCACTGGCCTACTAAGGGGTGGACTTATCCTGCTTATGATTCCCAGTCTAGGGGTAGGTCTAGACGGGGGGCAGAGCTCAGGGCTCTTTCAGGCCTAGAACAGGGAGTTCACCTGCACAGTCTTCGGTGAGGGCAGGGGTCAGTCCTTTCAAACAGACCCAATGCCCTCCTTTTCAGCTGCCGAGCCTTTGGGAGCCCTTTAGGAATTGGATTTTCAAAGAAAAGGGGTTTTAATTCCCCAAAGAAAGGGTTTATTCATACCCCTTAAGGTTTTTTTCCAAACCCTTTCCCCCTTTTAAAAGGGATAGAGCCCCCCAAAAAAAAATGGGTCCCCAAAAAATTTTTGATAAAAAGGGGCCCTACAGCCGGTTACCGGTCCTGGGAAGCCTTTTTAGCCCAAAAAAGGGGAACACTAACCCAATTTTGGGTTTTTTCATTCAAATTTTGGGACCCCCCAAGAAAAAATTTGCGAAACAGTTTTACCTTTGGGGAAAAATCAGGAGGTAACTTTTTTAAAAAGGGGGTTTATTCAGTTTATCGCTAGTTGGGAAATTCTTGGCTGGGATTCCTTTCTTCTCTGCGCCCGGTTATTCTGCCCAGGTGTTTTCGGCTGGGATAGCTTTTTAAAAAAAAGGAATCGATTTTCCGGAGATTCCTATTTGGTAAGGAAGAGTTTTTATTTTTGGAATTGTGATAATTAAGTCCGGGGTACTTGAAAAAATTCCCGTTAGCCCCCTTCAGACGTGCTTTTGGGGGGACAAAAGACCCCTCCTTTTTTACCCCCAAAAAAAAGTTTTTTCCCCTTTATTTCCAAAGTCCTCAGCCGGGTAAAGGCACCCTTAATTTGGGTTCAGGGCATTTTGTTTTTGGGCCCCCAATGAAACTAATGAACAAGGACAAAAAAGTTGGACACGCATCCAATTCCCTGCATTCAAAAATTTGTTAAAAAGGAAATTTTTTTGGGGGGCTCTGTACCCAAGGGACCCCTTTCCCCGCCAGAGGCTCAGACAACCCGGACCCTAAACAAAGGGGGGAGATCAAGGAAAGTGGCGCGGGGCCTCCAACTACAAATCACTAAATTGGGGGAAGTTGCATAGTTTGATTTATTTTAAAGGATTTATTTTTCCGGGGCATGTTGTTCTAACAGCAAAAACCATTTACTCAAAAAGAAAGGGGGAAATTTTTCCTCTTCGGGAAGAAAATTTTTTTGGGGAGTTTTCCAGACAGAAATCTTGGGCAAGGTTTTGGGAGACAAATTTAAAGGTTTTTGGGAGGAAATTTGGATCCCCAGATAAAATTTGGGATTCATTTTTTTTCAAAAATTTGACGTGTCTAACCCAGCTGCCGGTTTCCAAAAACCCCATCCAAAATTTTTTGAAAAATTTTTCTCCCCCTTAAATGGACCCTTTTTTTCATTGGGAGCTTTCATTTTGCCTTTCCCCCGCCTCTCCCCAAAGGACACAAAGGTGAAAAAGCCGGGTGTTTTGAAAGTCCAATTCCTAGACTGGTCCCCATTCGGGGGTTGGGTGGGATCCACCTTTGTTTGAAAACCCTTTGCTCAGGAGGCTCATTTCCAAGCGCTTATCTTTTAAACCTGGTTTCTTTTTAAACCAAGTTTAATTGAATTTTTTAAATTTTTTTTTTTTGGAAGTGAACCCAGTAAAGGAAAGTTTAAAGGGAAAAGGTTTTTTATTTTGGGGGAAAAGGTTTATTTTCTGAGTTTTTAATTTGGGGCCTTCTATTTAGGTTATGGAAAAATTTGCCTTCCTTTTAATTTGGGCCAAAATTTCCTCACTTTTGTCCCACCATTTTTTCTAGAAGAATTTTTTAGACAAAAAAATTAAACCCCCGGTCCATTGTTGGGATCTCAATTTTGGGGGAGAAACTCCTTAAATTTTACCTGAGCTTTTTGTTGAAAATTTTCGGGAAGAGTTTTTGTTGGCCTTATTGAAAAAGGGGGTTTCTAATTCCCCTTAGGATTGGCCTTTTTTAAATTTTCCTTGGGGTATTTTTTCAAATTTCCTTTACCAAATTTTCTATTTTTAAAAAAAAAATTTTAGATTTTTGAAAACCCCCAAAAAAAAGGGGAAAAAAATTTTTGCAATTTTAGGTAAAAGGCAGTTGCAATTTTTTTGGGCCTGGGGTTCAGGGCCAGCTTTTTTTTCCTTTTTTTATTCTAGGGAATGGTAAAAAAACTTTTCTGGGATTTTTTCTTTCCCGTTTTTCCCCACTGGAAGGGGAATTCCACTGGGTTGGCCTCATTAAGGGTTCCCCATTTAAGTTTTTGGGGGGAAACAAAAGTTTTTTTAGGCATACTTGGATTCATATTTTTTCCCACTTATCATTCCCTTTATCAAAATCAGGGCTTTTTGCCACTCTTTTTGGGGGTTTTGGGCACTCCCTTCCTTTGTTTTGTTTCCCCCCTTCCCCGTTTGGGATTCCCCCCAAGTGAAAGGGACTGAAAATTAAATAAAAATGTAATTTTTGTCCCCCATTGTGATTTTAAAATACTTCTCTCCTTTATTTTTTGTTTTAAGGGGTTTGGGGGGGTTTTAATAGGTGTTTTTTTTTGTCTTTTTTTTGAATTTTTTGGTTTCTTTTTTTTGGGACCCTTTTTAGGGTCTTCGCTTTGGGGGCAAAAAAAGATGGGGTAGACGCCGGCTCTTTGTAGGGGCCCCGAGCAGCAAATCCCTTGAGACCCCACCCAATTTGATTTGGGGCCCCCAGGAAGGGTCCCCAATGAAAACTCCTGGGGACTTCCAACATTTAGGGGAAAAAAACTGATTTTCTTGCACCCCAAGCAAACAGGAAGTCCTTTTGAAATTTTTTTTTTTTCAAAAAAAGTCTTAAATTAAGAAATTTGGGGGAAAACTTTTCCCCTAGATTCATTTTAATAATTTTTTTTGGGCGATACCCTGGTTTTCATTTGTTTTATTTTTCCGGCCCTTACAGCTTTTTCTTTTTTGTCAAATTTAACCAGCGCCTTTAAATCCATATTTTTCAAAATCGGAAGAAACACCTAAAAGTCCAAAAGACACGGTTAAAAAAAAATAAAGGGACAGGCGACCATGGGCCAAAACCAAAAGGCCTCCTTAGTCGCAGCCCCGGGACCATGGGGCGAAACCTGATCCCATTTTTTGACCAGGCCCCCCGAGCCCAGAGCCGACCCGGGGATTTCAAGTTTGCCCAGGGTTCCCCTTGTTTCCAGAGCCACTAACAGGCCATTTTCAGGCCTCAACATTTGTATATTAAACAGACGCCATCATCAAAAACAAGGCCAAAACCTACTTCTATGTCTAAAAAAATGACGCATGAGCCACATGCTCAGGCCCCTATGCCTAAAAAACAAATGATCAAAATGGCTGAGGATTTAATTACCTTGATCAGGGGTTCCCAACCCCCCATCCCCCGCTAAGAGACCTAGGCAAGGCACTGATTATGAATCTTCAGATCAGGTTTCCATTTCTTCTGATTCCTCTTCTGATCAGGAATTTTCTGTACCACCTTATGAGGACTCTGATGCAGAGGAATCCATCCCTTCTGCTTCTCCTCCTGAGGATTTTTCTTTTGGAGAGACTTTGCATACTTTAAGAGAAGATTTTCATTGGGAGAGTCAGGACTTTTCAGAATCCAAAAAGAAGCTTAGGGATTTTCTTCTTCTTCCTCAGCATAGGCCTTTGGCTATACCTACTGTTTTAGACATTGTTGATGTTTTCTCAGAATCCAGCATGGCTCCTGATTCCCTGCCTCTGGCTCCTAATAAGCCAGACAGATATTACAGGGTTCCTGACCCCCACAAAGTTAATTTCAAAAATCCTGCTGCTGACCCTGAAACTATTCCTCAGGGTCCCAAGGGTGTTAAGGCTTCTACAGCCAAAAATCCTACCCCTTCAGATAGAGGCTCCAGGGTGCCGGATAGATGGGGTTAGAAGGTTTGTACGTCTGCAACCCTGGCAATCAGGGCTTTGAACTGCCAATTCCATTTACTTAAATATCAACAGCATGTTATAGGCTTACTGAAACAGAAAATGATGATGATTTCTGATTGTGTGGAGAATAGAGTTACAGGACTTATTGCATTCATCTGAACAAGTTGGAAAGCATACTTTGCAATGTGGTTTTGATTCCTTGGAGGCCTCTTGCAGGGCCGCCGTAACTGGATCTGTGATTAGAAGGCATGCTTGGCTCAAGGAGCAAAATCTGCCTGATCATGTTAAAGCTAAATTGTTGGATGCTCCTTTACAGCAGGACAGTCTGTTTGCTAATAAGGCAGAAGAGGTTTTAAAAAAGATGGAAGACAAAGCTAAATCTATGCAAACTGAAAAAGATTTCTTGCAAGTGCAGCCACCCAGGTTCAGTAGGCACTGGCCTACTAAGAATTGGTCCTTTCCAGTGTCCAACAGAGCCGTTCAGGTCAAACCCAGATGCTCCAAAGGCTCCAGGTTTCAGTCACAAGGATCTTACAAGACAAAACAGTGGGGTGCCTCCACCTCCAAATCAAGAGGTAGCAAAGCACCACCCTACAGCAAACAGTCTCAATGACTTTCCTCTGCCATCTCCAAGCACTTATCTTTTGACAGCCCCTTTGGGGGGAAAACTAGCACTTCATGCTCAAAATTGGCATCTAATTACCCAGGACAAGTGGGTCTTAAATATAGTATCCCAGGGGTACAGATTTCACTTCCACACATTACCAATTCCAAATGGATGGCCAGATCTGCCACAAAATCAGTGGGCAGAGGCCCAGAAACAAGTCATTTCCCTCATGGATATGGGGGCTATTGAACCAGAACCAGAAAAGGAAAAAGGACAAGGGTTTTATTCAAGACTTTTCCTGGTACCCAGAAAAGACAAATCATGGTGTCCAATTCTGGACTTATCCATTCTAAATACTTTCCTGGACACTCCAGAATTCAAGATGCTGACACTACAACAGCTACTGCCTATGCTAGGCAAGAATGCCTGGTTGGTAACTCTAGACTTAAGAGGCATACCTGCATATCCCAATCAGGGAATCTTGCAGAAGATACCTCTGCTTCAAAGCAGGCTATTTGCATTACCAGTTCTCTGCACTAGACGATTGTCTCATTCAGGCAGAGGACAAGAACACTCTTCTTCAACATATGGCATTTGTAAAAAGGCTTCTAACATGCCTAGGGTACAGCATACACGAAAATATATCACAACTGGTACCCTCTCAAATAATTACATTCCTGGGTGCAAGCATGAATACAACTGCCCAGATGGCTTACCTCATGCCAGACAAATTCAATTGACAACATACTTCAAACAAGTGGCAACAAAAACCCAGCTATCTGCAAGACAAATTCTGCATGCTTTGTGGTTGATGGCATCCTGCATTCTACTAATTCCATATGCAAGACTGCATGAAGAAACTTCAATGGTACCTAAAAAGCTTATGGTGTCAACATTGTCACAGCCTGGAAACGATGATTCCTCTCATTCCCTGCTTGCAACAGGAGTTCCTTTGGTGGGCAGAGGCATGTCACCAAAACAAGGGACTGTCATTCATTCTACCCCCTGCCACCCAAACCCTGACTACAGACACATCAGACTATGCTTGGGGGGGCCCATCTGGCAGGGAGATGCATTCAGGGTGAATGGAGCCCAAATCAAATGCATCTACATTTCAACCAGAAAGAAATGCTAGCTGTACAGAATGCTCTGACAGCCTTCAAGGACTTCCTTCATCCAGTACAACAACTGATAAAGATGGACAACAACACAGTTATGTGGTACATAAACAAGCAGGGGGGTACCCACTCCTACCCCCTTTACAGACTAGCCATAGCCTTATGGAACACAGCATTGACTTACCAAATACATCTTCAAGCTCAATTCCTGCCAGGAAAGCAAAATACTCTGGCAGACGACCTGAGCAGAAATCTTATGGACCCACACGAATGGAAACTGGATCCACAAATCATCAGCATGTTGACACGAAAATGGGGGAGCCCAGACATAGATCTATTTGCCTTTCCCCAAAACTATCAGTTGGACAAATTCTGCACAAGAACTCATCACAAAAAAGCTTGGAAAGTGGATGCTGTATCCTTCGGCTGGAAAATCCTATCAGTCTGTGCCTTTCCCCCCTCTGCCTCTACTCTCCAAGGTCTTACTAAATGTCAGACAGGAAAAAACAAAAATGATTCTGATTGCTCCAGACTGGCCTCGCCATCACTGGTACCCGCTTCTAAGGAATATGTCACACTTTCCTCCGTGGTACTTGCCTCAAACACCTCACCTATTGTCTCAGCAGAACTATCATATTCTGCACACTCTGCTCCAAACTCTGAATCTTGCAGCATGGCTAATCAACTAATATCACCAACCACATCTCTCAGTAAACCTGTGATGGAAGGCCTAGTACTAGAAAATCTTATGCTGATAAATGGAAGAGATTCTGTGCTTGGAACCAAGCACAAGGAATAGACACAGCAAAGCCCGATATTCCTCAGAGTTTGTAATATTTAACTGAGATGCTTCACAAGGGCCTATATTTTTCTTTAATAAAAATCCATGCCTCTGCCATCTCGGCTTATTACAACACAGAGCCTCCTCTCTTTTCTCATCCCCTGCTAAAGCAGTACCTCAGAGGGGCCAAAAATGTAAGACCTCCCAGGAGAGCACCTACTCCTGCATGGGACCTCAATTTTTTGCTGGAAAAACTCACCCTACCACCTTTTGAACCAGCTGCTACTGCAGATATAAAATGTATTTCTTGGAAGACGGCCTTTCTTTTGGCAGTCACTTCAGCTAGAAGGGTTTCAGAACTACAGGCTCTCATGGCAGTGGAGTCTTTCATTATCTTTTACCCTGACAGGGTGGCCCTCAGGACCAATCCTTCTTTTATACCTAAGGTGGTATCCAGTGTGGCTCTTAACCAGACCATTCACCTGCCAACTTTTTTCCCAAATCCGCAGAACAAGGGGGGAGAATTCCGCATTCATTGGATGTACACAGACAATTAAGATTCTACTTAAACAGGACAAAATCTCTAAGAAAGTCTGAACAACTACTGGTGGCATTTGCTGCAGGAACAGATTGGAAGGCTATATCAAAGCAGACTATTTCAAAATGGATAAGCCATTGTATTCATTTCTGCTACATGCACCATGGTAAACCTGTGCCCAAGCAGATCAGATCCCATTCCACCAAGGCTGCTTCTACTTCAGCAGCCTTTCTCAGAGGGGTTCCTACCAAAGACATTCTAGAAGCTGCTACTTGGAGCTCAGTTCATAGGTTCACAAAACATTGCCATTTACCTCTCTTTTCTAAATCCAGGGCAGGGTTTGCCACTGCAGTCCTACAGGGCCTTATAGCTGCTCCTAATGCTGTTTAATTCCATCCTCCCATCCATAGCTTTGGGATTCTACCCAAATGTAATGACTGCAACAGTGAAACATGAAGAGCATAGTACAGTTGTGTACACTTACTGTAAATGTAGATGTTTGAGTATATTCACTGTTGCAGTCGGGTTACCCACCCACGAGCCCAATTTCTTCTCTATTGTTATACCTCTTCTTTCCTTCACTATGCTCAAAAGCCTTTGTGGTGTATTTGCCTTTAGATGAAGGTACATGTTTTTGTGTTCTACAATACGTGCACACACACACACACACACACACACACATATATATATATATATATATATATATATATATATATATATATATATATATATATATATATTTGCTCCCCATTTTGGGGTTACCTGACATCTGGGGCAAGAAAAACTGTTTAAAATGGCGTCGGCTGCATGTTTTATACCCCTGACAACCTGACGTCATGGAAGAGGAGACAGCAACCGACGCAGGACCCAAGACTTTTTTATTCAGGCCGACCGAGGGCAACCTGCCAGCAGATTACCCAAATGCAATGACTGCAACAGTGAATACACTCGAACATCTACATTTATTGTAAGTGTACACAACTGTACTTTCTCCTGTCCGACGTATACTTCTGTCTTCCCTTAAACCCTCAACAAGGAAAACATGTTCAGCTAAATGCAAAACGTTTGCTGTTTGGGCTCCGCAGCATAAACTTGACCCCTTTTCAGCCTCTATTTGTGACATCTTAGATTTCCTTACGCATCTTTTTCAGAACGGTTGTAGCACCTCAACCATTAGGGTACAGTCAGCAGCAGTTTCAAATTACCATACAGGGGTTGAATGACACACCCATTGCTTCTCATAAATTGAACAAGGCATTCTTGAAAGGAACACTCCTTATAAAGGCTCTACTCCTCAATGGGACCTGAATTTGATGCTGCAGTCTCTAACACAACCTCCCTTTCAACCAGCAACTACATGTGACCTTAAATATCTTTCATGGAAAACTATATTCTTGGTTGCTATCACTACCGCAAGAAGAATTTCTGAAATCTAAGCTTTATCTTCTAAACCTCCATTCTTGGTTTTCCACAAGGGCAGAGTGACTTTATGTACCAACCCATCCTTTCTTCTGAAGGTGGTGTCAGAATCCATAAATAGTTCTATCAATCTGCCAGTAGTTTTCCTAAATTCACTAACAAAAGAGAATGCATTTTGCATTTACTGGATGTTCATAGACAGTTGCATTTCTGTTTGCATAGAAGAAAAAAAAATAAGTAAAGCAGACCCAATTGTTTGTTTCCTTTTCTGGACCAAAACTAGGAAAATCCGTTTCTAAAATGTCTCTATGAAAGTGGCTAACAAATTGCATCTCCTTTGTCTATAATAAATTGGGCATTCCTTTCACACATCCTTTGAAGTCACAGATAAGCAGATCTGTGGCTACTTCAGTTTTCCAATCTAGGATATCTTTGGGTGGTGATTGGGTAGCAGCAACTTGAGCTACTCCTCATACCTTTATTACTCATTACAAATTGGATGTTGTCTGCAAAGGTAAGGCATCATTTGGTTCTGTTGTGCTCAGGAATATCCTTCCTTGAGTCCACCCTGGATTCAAGTAGCTAGGGATGCTGTCCCATTTGTGAGGATAGAATGAAGATTGACAACATCAAATAAAGAAGTTCTGTATTTACCATAACGTTCCATCTGTGTTGTCCATCTTTATTCTTTTCTCACATCCCCTCCCACCTGCCCCCGTCCATGACTTTGGGAGGAATGAGCAGTTACATTGCCTCTGAATGGATACATTTATGTTTGCATGACTTTGGATATGGCTTCCCATATTTCTCTCTGTTATTTTTACACCTTATTAGCAGCAAATGAGATCCGAGGTATTTGGCAAGGTGTATTGTGGGTAAGGGAGAACCTCGAGAGATCTGGTGGCTGCGAGCTGTAGCATAGGCCGAGGCCGATCCGGTGGATAGGATCTGAACCCATGTGTGAGGAAAGAATGAAGATCGACAACACAGATGGAACATTATGGTAAGTACATAACTTCTTTTTTTATCGATCCACAAGCTTTCCATTAACTGCCTGGACCATTAACTTGCTTTCTGTCCCTGGCAATTACCTTTGTTTTCATTACTGGTTTGGTGATGTCCTTCCTTATCACTACGACAGTATTCTTTACAACTAGGATATCCTTCACTGGACAGACAGATGTCTGACCAGCATAACCAAGTCTATACACCTTCCAGGCTCTATATGTCAGATGTATGTCAAAATCCAAGTCATAAGGTACATATGTGACATGAGCCCCTAATCCTCAGATCTTCCTTGCTGCTACTCAGAGCGCTACCTTTGAATTCAGTCTACAAGATATTCATCTCATTGGTTTCTTTGCTATACCTTCTCAAAATAAGTGGCCCTTTGGGGCCTCTTCCTTCCTAATTTTTTCTTTTTTTTTACCTTTTTACATGTCATCCAGGAAGGGAAAATGTGAGTGTGGGAGACAGTCCCCTTAAGAAAAACACAAGAAGTGCTTTTTTTGTTTGGGTTATACACGACCATATTCAGTGTGAGATTTGTCAGGCATTTGTCCCCAAGACACTCTGCAGCCGTCGGTCATTCATTTCCATTTACCTGGAAAACTAGTGATCTGGTGTTGTCTTTTCTGTCTGTTCCTCAGTGGATGGGTCTTCTGATCAAAAATGGATCTGACTTCGGCTACTCTCAAGTGTTTGATCCAGTGCTTAAGCTCCTCCCTTTGCCCATAATCCTCTTGTAATAAGCAGATTACCTCAGATCTAGTTTGCTGCACTATTGCTACAAGCTGTCCTTGGTGGTTGGGCATTGTGAGTGAAAAAAGGTAATTTTTTTGTTCTTTGAATTGAGGATGTTAAGTTGTCAAACTCGCCTTCATTCTTGCTGGATGGGTTCGGAGCCGATCCTCGGCTCCGACTCTGCACTTGCTAAGCTCGAGAACTCATTTTACCAGCTCGAGGCAACCCTATATCCCATGATGCAAGGCGTGACTACCCCAGATCTCGTTTGCCGCTTCGCGAAGAGGTCTCCTTTTTACCAGCTCAGGTAAAGTTTTCAATTTCTTCAGATTAGTCAGAGTTTTTCCCCTTGTTTTCTATTTGTCCTTTATTGGGTATATTTTTTATACTTATACTTGTCTCCTACCCTATATTCCCTTCCTTTAGGTTAGGATTTATTTTTTCCAGGCCTTAAGCCTCCCCCTCAGTTAATTCCTGTCAGGTTGTGTGTGTGTGTTTTTTGGGGATTAACTGTGTGACTGTTGTGTGTCTGTTTCTTGGACATTATTATGTCTAAAGAGGTAAAGGTCTCAGGCTTCAAGAAGTGTGACTCGTGCTGTCAGAAAATGTCTCTGACAGACGGTCACACTTCTTGTGTGTATTGCCTGGGGCCTTTACACCTGCAGGACTCCTGTGCCATTTGTCACTCCTTTAGCCAGAGAGTCCTGCAGGAATGAAGAAATAAATTAATTCTTTGTGGCTTGTTAAAGCCTGAGGGTTCTCCGACCAAGGCTGGGTCGGTTAAACCCTCTAAGCCATCTAGAGCCCAGGCTGTAGTTTCTAAGCCTTCGGCTGTGGCTCCGACTCCTTCGGAGTCGAGATCGGCTCCGGCTGGAGCCGATCTTTCTTCTTTGGAGATTGTTGTGTCGGCTCCGTCTGGCTTCGACACGCAAAAACCTATTACTTTGTTGGCTCCGGCCGGAGCCGACGTGTCTTTATCCAGTGTTGGAGCCGACAAGTCTTCGGCTCCATCTGGAGCCGAGGGGTCATCGGCTCTGATGGCTCCATCCAGGAAGAGATCTCGGTCTCCTTCCTTGGAGTCGATTCGTTCGGCACCGGGATCTCCTCTTTTGTCGGAGCGGAGCCATCGGAGCCGATCTTCAAGATCTTCCAGGCTATCAGATCATGATTTAGAGAGGGTGGTAAGCAGACTGTTGAAGTCACAGGCACTAGCCCAAATGCTCCATAGCCCATCTCAACAGACGTCTGCTATTTCTCTTCCCCCCCGAACTTCCTCCTCCGACTCTCCTTTAGAGTTCAGAGTTCGGAGCCGGAGCTTCTGGGAACGGTGACCGTGGGTGCGCCAGAGCCGATACTTCCCCTTTCGGCTCTGACGTCTTCGGCTCCGATCTCCTCCATGAGACCTTTGTTGGAGGGATCCGGTCGTCGAGTCTCCCTTGTCGGCTCCGAGGGGGCGTGTGGCATCGGACCCTTGTCCGACCCTGCTCTCCCTCTTGGAGCTTCGGCATTGGTGAGCTCGGCACCAACATCTGCTTCGGAGCCTTCTCTTTCCGTGGGGCCGGGATTCCTGTTTCTTCAGGGCAGGAGTCTTCTGGCCTCCCTAGGAGAGGAGCCTTCGAGGTGATGAGGAGTGTCCTAGCCCCTGAGCTAGGTCAACGGTCTATTCCTTTAGCTCCTCCATCTTCGGTGCCTGTTGATGTCTCTTGCTCCTGGACCCAGAGATCCATTGCCCCAGGATTCCCCATTGGGAATAACTTCCTCTTCCGAGGTTTCTCCTGATCCTCCAGCAGAACCCCCGCGTAAGAGGACGTGTAAGAGGAAGCACACAGACTCCCCTGAGTCTACTACATCAGATACCGACTTAGATGAGTCGGAGGATTCCCCACGGTCCCCCTCTGAGGATGTCTCCTTTTCAGACATCCTGGAACTCCTTAAGCAGAGGGGGAACTGGCCTTCCATTAACCCCTCCGAGGATGAGTCTGTATACCTGGAGGCTTTCGAATCTCGACCCTCCACCTCCTGGGTGTCTCCGCCTTTTGACCCACTCATGCAAGTAGTGGCTCGTAAGGCATGGGCAGCCCCGGATTCTGTGGAACCAGTTCCTAGGAGGCCCTCCAAATTTATTACAGCCCCTGCAGACAAACAGTTTCTTTCTAAGGGCATTGCTGTTGATGCTATGGTGGTGGCGGCGGCCACCAAGAAGGAACTTGCTGATCCTTCGGTACCTGTCCATCCTCCTAATAAGGATTCTAGGACCATGGATAGGTATGGCAAGTGGATGTTTTCTTCAGCGACCTTTGCTATGCGTTCGCTGAACTACCTTTGTCACTTTACCAGACTTCAGAGAGACATTCTCAAAGAACTAGGTGAAGTGGTTCAGGATCCTTCGGCCACTGGGGCTCAGGAAAAGATTACCTCACAGCTAGGAATTCTCAATTCTTTGACTAACTCCTCCATGCGGCTCATTTCTTATGCAGCCGATGGGGCGAGTAGGGCTGCAGGCACAGGAGTGGCACTTAGGCTTTGTAATTTTGCAGACCCTTTTAAGGTGTCCTTCACCAATACCCCCTTTGATGGTTCGGCTTTGTTCGGGCCTCAGGTGAAGGATACATTGACCAGGTGTGAGCAAGATGGCAAGACCCTTTCTGCCGTAGGAGTCCATTTCTCCACCCCTTCAAGACCCTATCCAAAGGGTCAGAAAGGAGGGAAAATGTGGTTCCGTAAATCTCAAGGAGTCACACCGGACACGCGTGGTCGTCAGTTTACCCCCAGAGGCAGAGGGGGTAATAATAATAGGCGCCGCCCTAGGGGCAGAGGGGGTCCGCAGAATCAGGGTAACAGGGAGACTCTCCCTGATAAACCCTTCCAGCATCCCTGAGGTGTTGCCCGACTGCCCACCCTTGGAGGCAGTCGGGGGAAGATTGTCGCTGTACCCAATAGCCTGGCGTTCCCTCTCTCAAGACAAATGGGTACAGTCGATCATATCTGAGGGCTACAATATCCCTTTCGAGAGGTATCCCGTTCCTCATCATTCCCTTCCAGACGTCTCACCCGGTCTAAGGGAATTGGCAAAACAGGAGGTATCAAAACTCCTAGCAAAAAGAGCCATCCAAATAGTGCCAGCAGACCAAGTAGGATCCGGCACCTACTCAAGATTCTTTTTGGTCCCCAAAAGGACGGGAGATTAGAGACCAATTTTAGACCTCGGCAAATTAAACAAGTTTGTCAAGAAGGCAAGGTTCTGGATGGTCACGCTTCAGTCCATTCTACCCTTTTTGGGCAAGGACAACTGGATGTGCTCAATAGACCTTCAGGATGCGTACTATCATATAAAGATTCACAGGCGCTCCAGAAGGTTTCTCCGCTTTCGGCTGGGGTCCAGTCATTTTCAATTCAGAGCCCTGCCCTTTGGCCTCACTACAGCCCCCAGAGTGTTTACCAAATGCATGGCAGTGGTTACGGCTCATCTGAGACGTCAAGGATTCCAGGTGTTTCCGTATCTAGACGACTGGCTCCTCTCCGCCACCACCAGGCATCAACTTCTCAAGGCCAGAGACCACACTCTGCAAACCTGCAAGCAATTGGGGATTTCAATAAATTTCGAAAAATCTTCTCTGTCGCCTTGCCAATCTATTACCTTTATAGGCGCAGAATTAGACACTGTCAGCATGTCAGCCAGACTCACAGAACAAAGAATTCTGGACATTCAGAAGTATGTTCGGATCATTTTACTCAGCAAGAAGATCAGAGCCAAATTTGCCCTGAAGGTTCTGGGTCTTATGGCTGTGGCCATTGTTCTTCTGCCATTAGCCCGCTTCCACATGCGTCTTCTGCAGTGCATGTTCGCTCAATGGTCATTCCAGCAACTCCCCATGAGTCACGAGATTTTTGTCACGCAGTCGTGCAAGAGTCATCTAACCTGGTGGATGTCTTCTCCTCTGCTCCATCAGGGCCGACTGTTTCTTCCCCCAGTTCCGGTTACCACAGTCACTACGGATGCCTCTCTGATCGGGTGGGGGGGGGGCATTATCAGGGCAGGATGGTCCATGGGACTTGGCAACCCATAGAATACCATCTGCACATAAATGTCCTAGAGATGAGAGCAGTGCTTTTAACGTTGCAAGCCCTCAACGACTTTCTTCCCTTAGGGACTATTGCAGTTCAGACGGACAACATGTCTGTAGTCTGGTATATCAACAAGCAGGGCGGCACCAGGTCCTACCCACTGTGTCGAGAAGCTCTCAGACTTTGGCAATGGGCGATCTCCTCTCATCGGTTTCTGATAGCAACGCATATCCCTGGGAGATGCACCCTCTTAGCGGACAGACTGAGCAGAGCTATTCTCATGCCACACGAGTGGTCTCTCAAGCAATCGGTAGTGGACGAGATATTTCAGAAGTGGGGCTTCCCTTCCTGCGACCTTTTTGCTACACCCCAAAACAGCAAATGCCCGGACTTCTTTACCCTTTTTCCTCTACCAGGCATTCACCGAGAGACTCTCTAACCCAGGATTGGCCCCGGGGACTTCTCTATGCCTTTCCTCCTTTTCCACTGATACCACAAGTTATTCAGAAAGCTACCGTATTGAGAGCCAAAGTTGATCCTCATTGCCCCTTACTGGACTCGACAAATTTGGTTTCCGTCCCTGCATTGTCATCTCCTGGCGCAGCCTTGGCATCTGGACCCAGTTCCAGACCTTCTGATCCACCAGTCGGGTCAACCGCACCGGGCCATTCGTTCTCTCAACCTCACTGCTTGGTTGCTCCACTTCCTTCCTTAGCCAGGCTTCCTATGATCTCTAACCCCGTTAGGGATATCATAGTAGCTTCTCTTAAGTCCTCCACCAGAAAGATTTATGCTAGTAAGTGGAAACACTTTTCTTTCTGGGCAAAGTCTAAACACTTAGATCCCTTTACTGCTCCAGTGCATTCAGTTCTGGATTTTTTAGCAGAGATTTTTCAATCAGGGTCTTCTGCTTCTACAGTTAAAGTCCAATTGGCAGCAATCTCTAATTTTCATGTTGGTTTAGCAGATCAAAACATAATGTCCCACAAACTTTGCAAAGCCTTTCTCAGAGGTATATTTCTCCTGAAGCCTCCAGTCAGAGACCCCCCTCTGCAGTGGGATTTGAACTTAATGCTGGCATCCTTGATTCTACCCCCCTTCGAACCGGCTGCTACATGCTCCTTAAAGTTTCTTTCCTGGAAAACAATTTTCTTGGTGGCTGTTACTTCAGCTAGAAGGGTTTCTGAACTTCAGGCCCTTTGTGTCCGTTCCCCGTACTTGGTTTTTCACAAAGATAGGATATCTTTAAGACCTAATCCACCTTTTTTGCCCAAAGTTGCTTCCCAGACGAATCTTAACCAATCTATTGATTTGCCAGTTTTTTTCCCCTAGTTATTCAGACAAAGCTGAACAAAAACTTCATTGCTTAGATGTCCATCGTCAACTCAGATATTATTTGGACAGAACTAAACAATTCAGAAAATCTGATCAACTATTCCTTTCTTATGCAGAGAATAGAAGAGGTCTCCCAGTCTCTAAAGTGACCTTATCCAGATGGCTGTCTTCTATCATTTCTTATGTTTATCATCTTAGAGGCAAGCAACTGTCCTCAAAACCAAAAGCACATTCTACCAGGAGCCTATCCACATCCACAGCTTTTCAGGATAGGCTACCTATTGACACCATTTGTGCAGCAGCCACTTGGGCCACTCCTCACACCTTTGTCTCTCATTACAAATTGGACTTGGCCTCCAGGGACAGGGCTAGGTTTGGTTCCACAGTTCTCAAGACTCTGTTCCATTGAGCCACCCAGGCTAGAGGTGCTAGGGACGCGGTCCCATCCAGCAAGAACGAAGGTGAGTTTGACAACTTAACATTTAGAAGTTATGTACATACCATAACGTTCCATGTTAGTGGTCTTCTCTCGCCTTCTTTCTTGCATCCCTTCCTCCTTCCCCCTGGCCTGGACTGATCTTGAGGTTGTACCTTCCTTTTGTTGGGGGTGTTGTCACTCTTTCCAAGAGTTCACAGTAGGAAGAGTCATTACTGTTAGTGGCCATTGGCCTAGTTTCTCCTACATTTAGTATCTTCTTCCTTGGGAAGAAATATTTTCTGGCAGGGTTTTCTTCTAGCTACCAAACGAGATCTGAGGTAGTCACGCCTTGCATCATGGGATATAGGGTTGCCTCGAGCTGGTAAAATGAGTTCTCGAGCTTAGCAAGTGCGGTCGGGCGAGGATCGGCTCCGAACCCATCCAGCAAGAAAGAAGGCGAGAGAAGACAACTAACATGGAACGTTATGGTATGTACATAACTTCTAATTTTATACCTTTACTTTTTCTCCTCTAGATATATTTATACATATACATTTGTGTGTGTGTGTATAAGTATATGTGTGTGTGTGTGTGTGTGTGTGTATATATTTATATATATATATATATATATATATATATATCTTTTGGATAGCTGGTTCTGGTTTGCTTAACTGTATTGTTTGGGCTTTCCCTTCTCTTTGATGCCCACTGGGTCACTTGTCTTTCCCCCACCCCATGTATTACACAAATTCCTACATTGAGTGTTGGTGGGGAAGGTCACAGTAATCCCCCATAATCCCTTATTGGTCTCAACAGGTGCGGCTTTCCTTCCCCTGGCCTCATCTAATACACTGTCCTTTTTTATCTCATCCATTGGTGTCACTTCACCCCGACATCCAGTCTGTCAAACTAACTGCACAGTTTCTGTAATTCTGATGATAGCTAGCCAGTTCAGGCTTTCAGTCATTCACATTTTGGGTTTTTCTCTGAGACTTTCCACAGGAAGATCGAGAAAAATAACTGGAGAAGATTTTCAATCTCTGCCTCCAACAAAAAGTTGGATCTCTTTTCAGCCCCTCTCCTGCCATCCTAGAGTTTCCAGCATCTCTCTTCCATGAAAGGACCAGCTACTCTACTGTCAAAGTATAGCTTGCAGCTTTATCTTCTTTTCATGTTGTAGAAGACCGTACTTTCATTGCATCCGTTAGACTTTCCAAGGGCTTTATGAGATGTACTTCTCTTCTTCGCCCACCACTCAGGGAGTCAGCTCCTACTTGGAATATTACTATTTTGTTGCAGGCTTTGACCGGCCCTCGATTTGAAGTTCTTATTGTGGAAAGCTCTGTATCCATTGTTGTGTATTTTCATCTGTTCAAACCTGTGGGTTGTCTGATACGACGTAGACTCTGATTTCGAGCTTATCCGTTAAAGAGCTCCGACTCCTTCCCTACCCATAATTCCCATAGGTTGCACCTCAGATACTCAAATCTAGTTTGCCCCTTGAACATTTCGGACATGCGGAGAGCTGACAGTAATTTTACAAAAGATTTCTGGTCAGCTACTCTCCGCTTCTACCAGAGGTGTTTTTTTTTTCCAACTCTTACTATTTTTCTGTAATATCTTTCTTTACAGAACTTAGCTTTAAAAAAATGGTAGGAATACCTTTTGTAACTAATAGTTTTTCTGCTAGTTTTTAGGCTTTATAGAATAATCTGTCCTTCATTCTTATAAAAGTAGTCTTTGTCTAGTGTCTTATTCTTTTAGATACTGATGTGCATTCCTGTGTGCAGCTTTTTTCCTATAGTGCTTTTAGGTGTTCGGAGTATGGGCACAAGTTACCTCCCTCAGGATCCACCAAGTGTGTCTATTGCCTCGGTGCTGGTCACCTAAACATAGATTGCCAGTCTTGTGAGGCCTTCAGTAACATGTTCCACCATACATGACAGGACAAACTAGTACTACAGGGATCTTACCCTTTACCTTCATCTTCTAATACCAAAGAGAAGGATAAAGCAAAATTGAAAGCTAAGTACAAAGAAAAAAAAAGGCATAAATTTCCTTCAAAGCCTTCAGAAAAAAATTATCTCTGGAACTGAAAACATCTGTTGATCCTGACCTCAATATTCAGAAAAGATAAGAACCAACTACCCCCTCAACCCCGATCTCCATCACGAAGAACAAGTTTTTTGCTTGAGCCGGTGAATTCCAGGTTTCATTCACCCGTACTTTAGGAAAAAGGATATTCTCAACCTCCTTCAGTGACATCATCCTCTTGATCTTCTAGAAGCCTTAATGGAGCTTGGCATTGACAGGATGATGAAATTTTTAAGGATGCGGATACAGCTTGGGGTTATCCCAGCACCGTCCCCTGGGAGGGCGCGGAGTACAAGAGTCCGCACTGATACAGCCTTTTATTTTCAGTTCATTTGAACTGATTGGAACTGTAGCTCCTTTGTCAGTCCCAAAATGTCTTTCATCTTTGACTATATCCCAGTCTGTCTCTACTCCAATTCCATTGGATTGGGATGAAACTTGGAGCTGAAGCATCTGAGCCAAGGCCGAAGGAGCAAGTCTACACAGAGATTCTCAGGGCTTTCTCTTCCCCTTAGGGCCTCTGTTCTAGATATCTCTGGTCCGAGATCTGCTTTGGAGCCGAGGGGTGTTGGCACAGCAGTTTCTGTTTTCTCTTCAGAGTGGCAGGAATCATTGGTGCCAATAGCAGCATCTGCTTTTCAAGCATTTGAAATGGGTTTGGCTACTTCCAAAGACAAAGTAGCTACTAGTTCAGTTCCACCCAAACCCCACCTGTAGTCTGCTCCTTTTCCTCTTCATCCAGTACTACAGGGACAGTCTGCACCAAGGAAGTCAGCTTTGTCAGTTCAATGTCTGAATCTGACCCTTCTACTGAACCTCCAGAAGGTGTTACTAGAAAACATATATGTAAATGGAAGCATCTAAACTCATCACCAGAGTCTTTCAGAGAAAATACTGACTTAGAGGAAGCAGATGGCTCCCCTTCCTCCCTTTCTAAAGATGTCTGTTTTGGAGACTCTGTATAATTTAATGAAACAGAGAGGGGGATGGACATCCCAGGAACCCTCTCTGGATGAGACTGTATTCTTGAAAGCCTTTGGTTTCGGACTACCTTCATCCTGGGTGGTACCACCCATTGATCCTCTTGCTGACCTAATGGTTCAGCAGGAGTGGAATGACCCTCATGTGGTGGAGTCCATACCAAAGACGGCTGATCGCTATCAACTGCCCTGAAAGAGCTATCAGAAGAAAGCTCTTCTGTTCATCCCCCCAGTAGAATGTGTAGGCCAGTGGACAGATTTGGGCAAGTGGACCTGTGTGCCAGCAACCTTTACTCCTAGGTCGCTGAACTGTCTTGCTCATCTAAAACTATTAAAACTTGCTCAGCACTATTTCTTTTCACACAATATGAAATGAAGCATACAGAACGTTCTAAATAATCTCATAAGCCAGTATGTATGATATTGATAAAAATATTCAAATTACTACAGCAAATGTTTGAAATAGTCAGAATTGCATAAAACAAATAAAGGTAAATATGTGCTTTGCGAATCTGTATTTTTCATATTAAGCAAAGATATTCAAATTATTAGAAGTGTTCATATGTTTGTGCAGTGTCAGTAAAGTATAGCTATTGCAAGGCATATTCACAGAGTACAGCCAATACAGAGGATATTTCCCAAGGTACAGTATTTCAAGAAGTTTATTGTGCAATTGAATGTTATTACAAGCTTACAGTACTGTTTGTTCGTATATAATTACATGGGCCATATTTTCAGTGTGTTTGTTTATACTTTGGCCATGAAAGACAAATTTCGAAAACCCAGTGCATATGTTCTTCGTGTTTCACTGTTGCAGTCATCACATTTGGGTTATCTGCTTGCAGTAGCCCTCAGTCGGCCAGATATTCAAAGTATTGGGTCCTGCGTTGGTTGATGTCTCATCTTCCATGATGTCAGGTAGTCAAGGGTATAAAGCATGCAGCCAACACCATTACATGAGTCTTTCTTGCCATGCGGTGCCCGAAGCAGAAGCAGTTCGCAAGTGCCGGTCGGCCGATTCCTGAAATTTTCATTTTCAAGTTTCAGAACCGAAGTCATCAACTAAAGCTAAGTACTCATTGGGGAAACTTTTTCTTGCTCTAAACTGATGTCAATAAAAGTCAATAATTGTATTTCTTGTGGAAAGCAAATACCTCATAATGATTTTCATTCATACTGTATTCCTTACCTATGCCTGACTACGATGTACCTCGCTGTCGGTTTTGTGCCTTATTTAAACAACAGACTATTCGTCATCGGTATATTTACGCTTCTAAATATTTTGGTTGTTGTCTCTTTCAGCTTTTCCCGGTTAGGGGTCGCCACAGCGGAACTCCAGTCCGCTACTGATTGGTAGTTGATTTTTACGTGCTGAGTTACCAGCCCTGACACACAACCTTCAACGAAGGTACGCCCATTCACGCATGTCTCCATGCAGAAGAACTTCTAGCTGAGAATCGAACCGGACAGTGTCTTACTGCAAGGCGACAACGCTACCGCAGCACCACCACCGCGGGACTTTTAAATATTTTGGTACTCGGTTTAATTATCCAGATATATCTTCGGTAAGCCATCCGACTACCAACATTCCGAAAAACCACAAAGATAAAGACAGAGGCCGCCTAGGTCCAAAGCTTTCGACGTTGCTTTTCCTAAGCAAGTCACCAGTTGGCCAGTACTCAGTGAGGCGCTTTTGCAGTTACTGATACCTGCCACTTCAGATTCGCAGGCCTCTACTGAGACCCATTCAGAGTCCGGTATGCTGCGAGATGCTTCAACTGTGGAACCTGCGGATGTGTCTACCTTGGAATGGGTCTGGAGCCGCTGTGCAGGCAACGGCTTCTGAGGGTGTATTCGGGCCTACTGACTTGCATATTAAACTGACTCCATCTTCTTTTTCAAGGCCTAAAACTCGATCCATGCCTAGAAAACAGACGCCCAGACTGCATGGTCAGGCCTCTATGCCTAAAAAACAAATGATAAGAATGGCTGAAAACCGTATTACTTTAATCAGGGGAAGCCAACCTTCCCCCCTAAGAGACCAAGGACTGAATTTGCTTTTGATACTTCTGATCAGGATTCTGAAATTTCTGTTTCCTCTGATGACGAGGATTTACCCTTATGTACCTATGAGGATTCTGATGCAGAGGACTGTATTCCCTCTGCTTCCCCTCCAGCGGATTTCTCTTTTGGTGAAACCTTGCATACTGTTAGGGAGCATTTTTGCTGGGAAAGCCAGGATTACTCTGATTCTAAAAAGAGGCTTAGGGATTTCTTACTCCTGCCCCAACACAGGCTTTTAGCTATCCCCCCTGTACTGGACGTTGTTGATGATGCCTTTTCAGAATCTAACTTGGCCCCTGACTCTCTAACTCCTGCTCCCAGAAAACCTGATAGATTTTACAGGGTTCCTGACTCTCACAAGTTCCTTTTTAAAAATCCTACTGCGGATCCTGAGACCATTTCACAGGGATCCAAGGGCATTAAGGCTACTACTGCCAAACATCGATTTCAGGGCGCTGGATAGATGGGGTAAGAAGGTATACACTTCTGCAACCTTGGCCATTAGGGCCTTAAACTGCCAGTTTCATATGTTAAAGTATCAACAGCATATTATTGGATTGCTCAAACAGAAAAGTATGTTGATTCCTGACTGCGCTGAAAATAAGGATTTACAGGATTTAATGCATTCTGCGGAACAAGTTGGAAAACATACTTTGCAATGTGGTTTTGATTCACTAGAGGCATCTTGCAGGGCTGCTGTCACTGGGTCTGTACTTAGAAGGCATGCTTGGCTCAAGGAGCAATCTTTGCCAGATAATGTTAAAGCTAAATTGCTGGATGCTCCCTTAAGTCATGACCGCCTGTTTGGCAACAAAGCAGAAGTAGTTCTTAAAAAGATGGAGGAAAAAGCTAAATCTATGCAAACTGTTAAAGATTTCCTACCAGTACAGCCTCCCACATTTAGTAGGCATTGGCCCTCTAAGAATTGGTTCTTTCCTGCCTCTTTCAGGCCTTCTCAGTCCAAACCCAGAACCAGCAGAACACCCAGGCTTCAGTCTCAAGGTACGCACAGGACTAAGCAGTGGGGGGCTCCCACTTCCAAATCAGGGAGTAGTAAGACTCCCCCTATGGTAAACTGTCTCAATGACTTAACTTTAAACCTTCCAAGCCCTTCTCAACTGACTGCTCCTTTAGGGGAAAAGATTGCTCTGCAGGCAAAAAACTGGGAACTCATTTCCCTGGACAAATGGGTTTTAAGTATAGTACCCAAGGATACAGATTTCACTTCCACACGTTACCAATCCCAAACGGTTGGCCATATCTACCCCCAAATAAGTGGGCAGAAGCTCAAAAGCAAGTACTGTCTCTTGAGCATAAGGGCTATTCAAACTGTACCAGAAGAGGAAAAGGGACAAGGTTTCTACTCAAGACTTTTCCTGGTACCCAGAAAAGACAACTCATGGCGTCCTATCATGGACCTTTCTATCCTAAGCACCTTTTTGGTGATCCCAAAATTCAAGATGCTAACTCTTCACCAGTTGCTTCCTATGCTAGGCAAGGATGCCTGGTTGGTAACACTGGATCTAAAGGAAGGCCTACCTGCACATCCCAATCAGGGAATCTTGCAGAAGATACCTACTCTCAAAGGGCTGGGCACTATATCAGTTCTCTTGCCCTTTGGCTTATTTATTATTGCCATAGGTAGGTATCAAAGTGCCTAGCCCCAGTCATTGCATTTTGCAGGCAAAGAAATATTCAAATATACCCATACCTGGACGATTGTCTAATTCAGGCAGAAAGCCAGGACATACTTTTGAATCATCTGGCGTTTGTACAAAAGGTGCTAACTTGTCTGGGGTACACCATAAACAAAAATAAATCACATCTTGTACCCTGTCAGCAAATTATATTCATTGGAGCAAGCTTGAACACAACTTCCCAAATGGCTTTCCTCACGCCAGAGAAACAAATTAATTTGACAGCTTACTTCAAACTAATGGCCACAAAAGCCCTGTTATTTGCAAGGCAAATACTGCAAGCCTTGGGGTTCATGGCCTCCTGCATTCTTCTAATTCCATGTGCAAGACTGCATATGAGGAAACTACAATGGTATCTAAAAAGCCTATGGTGTCAACATTCTCAGGATCTAGAAGCAATGATTTCCTATCATACCTCGCCTACAGTTAGAGTTCCTTTGGTGGGAAGAGACCTGAGACCAAAACAAGGGACTACCATTCACTCTACCCCCTGCCACCCAAACCCTAACAACAGACGCATCAGACTATGCATGGGGGGCTCACCTGGCAGGGAAGTGCATTCAGGGCAAAAGCAACCCAAGTCAGATGCACCTACATATCAATCAAAAAGAAATGTTAGCTGTAGAGAATGCTCTGACAGCCTTCAAGGACCGCATTCTTCCAGGACGATTAATGGTAAAGATGGACAACACCACTGTTATGTGGTACATAAACAAGCAGGGGGCTACCTATTCATACCCCCCTCTGCAGACTAGCCATGGCTCTGTGGAACACAGCCTTGAGCTACCAAGTGCATCTACAGGCTCAGTTCGTGCCAGGAAAGCTAAATACAGTGGCAGACGAACTAAGCAGAATTTTTATGGACCCACACGAGTGGAAATTGGAACCAAAGACTTTAAACATGTTGATAAACAAATGGGGGAGCCCAGATTGCCTCCCACCAGAACTACCAATTGGACAAATTCTGCCCAAGGGCACCCCACAAACAAGCTTGGAAGGTGAATGCCCAGTCCTTCAACTGGAAAAATCTATCAGTTTATGCCTTTCCTCCTCTGCCTCTCCTCTCCGAAGTACTACTAAAAATCAAGCTGGACAAACCAAGGATGATACTAATTGCACCAGACTGGCCACGCCAACACTGGTATCCCTCTTGTGCAGTGTCACTGCTGGCACCATGGTACCTGCCTCAGACCCCTACCCTGCTGCCCCAGCAGGAGGGCCAGATTCTGCATCCTCAGCTTCAAACACTGAACCTGGCAGCTTGGCTAATTACCTGATCTCTCCATTACCATCCCTCAGTAAACAGGTGTTGGATGTCTTTCTAGAGGCAAGGAGGCCTAGTACTAGAAAATCTTATGCTGAAAAATGGTAAAGATTCTGTTCCTGGAACCAACTCAAGGGATGGGCACAGCAGAGCCCAATTTACTTCGGATTCTTCAAAGGGCCTTTCCTTTTCCTCCATCAGAATTCATGCCTCAGCCATTTCAGCTCATTACAACACAGAACCACCCCTCTTCTCTCATCCGCTGCTCAAGCAGTTCCTCAGAGGGACCAAAAACTTAAGACCACCCAAGAGAGACCCAACTCCAGCCTGGGATCTTAATTTTGTACTGGAAAACCTCACTCTACCTCCTTTTGAACCAGCTGCAAGTGCAGAGTTAAAGTTCTTTTCTTGGAAAACTGCCTTCCTTTTAGCAATCACTTCAGCAAGAAGGGTGTCTGAATTAGAGGCCCTTATGGCAGTGGAGCCTTTCATCATCTTTCTTGCGGACAGGATGTCCCTCAGGCCCAATCCTTCTTTCATGCCCAAGGTAGTATCCAGTGTGGCTCTTAATCAGTCCATTAATTTGCCAACCTTCTTTTGTAACCCACAGAACAAAGGGGAACGGATACTGTACTCCTTAGATGTGCACAGACAACTTAGATTTTACTTAGGACTAAACCTCAAAGGAAATCTGAACAGCTGCTGGTGTCATTTGCTGTAGGGGCAGAGGGGAAGGCCATTTCAAAGCAAACCATTTGTAAATGGATAGGCCATTGCATTCATTTTTGCTATAAATACCATGGAAAACCTATCCTACAGGGGATAAGACCACTCTCAACCAGGGCTGCATCTACCTCTATAGCCTTTCTCAGAGGTGTCCCTACCAGGGACATCCTAGAAGCTGCTACATGGAGTTCTGTACGTACTCTCACCAAGCATTACCATTTGCCAATTTTCTCTAAATCCAGAGCTGGTTTTGCCACTGCAGTCTTGCATGGCCTTATAGCTGGTCCTAATGCTATCTAAATTCCTCCTCCCATCCTTAGAATCTACCCAAATGTGATGACTGCAACAGTGAAACACGAAGAACATAGTACAGTTACCATAAATGTAGATGTTCAAGTGTATTCACTGTTGCAGTCCTGGTTACCCTCCCTCCAGCCCCCTAATTTCTCTTGACTATACCGCTGTTCTTGTTTACTATGCTTAAAAGCTTTTTGGTGTATTTGCTTTTTTGTTTGAGGTGTAACCTTGTATATAATTGCTTCCCATTATGGGGGCACCTGACATCTGGTGCAAGAAAAACTGATGTAATGGCATCGGCTGCATGCTTTATACTCCTGACTACCTTATGTCATGGAAGATGAGACAGCAACCAACGCAGGGGTCAAGACTTGGATAATCTGGCCGACTGAGGGCTACTGCAAGCAGATAACCCAAATGTGGTGACTGCAACAGTGAATACACTCGAACATCTACATTTATGGTAAGTGTACTTAAATGTACTTTGTGTTTGATAGTAATATTGCTGAGAACTGGAGAGTGTGTGAGTAAGAGTCCGACATTTTCATACAGGCTGCATTTTCTGATAAAGATGACCATACAAAGCCTTTATTCTACTTAATTTAGTTGGGTCGGAAGCCATACAAAGAGAACACTCATTTATGTATGCACCTGCTGTCTATGCTGGAGAGGGGGAAAACCATCATATTGTTGTGCTGGCTGAGTCCAGGGAGGACCCAGAGAACTTAAAACGTAAATTTAGAGACATGCGTAACCCCCAGACAAATGTTACAATGGAGAGGCACTTATTTTACACAAGGGATCAAAAGCCTGGGGAAACTTTTGCAGCATATATAACTGACCTGATAAATAAAGCTAAAACGTGCAGATTTGATGACTTAAGGGATGAGTTGATAAAGGACAGACTTGTGTGTGGTATAAAAGATGATGCTGTGAGATTTTGCTTTGTGACAGTAATTTAACTTTGACAAATCTCAGTTGACTTATTCAGATGTAACAGCTCACAGAAAAGTACACAGATATGCTTACAAATGAAAATAACTCTAAAGGCACAGTGATAAAGCTCGTGTTGATAGTATGTAGCATGTGGTTAAGAGAAACAGGCCCAAGCATATGGCAACAACTGTAACCCCTGCAACACTCACTGGTAAACCCCAGAACTTTCTAGCATAGTCTAGAAATGGCACGGTCTCAGTGAAGCATAAGAGTGAGTCAGCAAACTCAAAGCACGGGCCCCAGCCTAGTTTCATTGCCAACTGTCATAATTGTGGTGGAAGCCATGAATCTAAAAGGGAGAAATGTTTAGCTTTTGGTCAACAATGCCGCAAATGTAATAAATGGAATAATTTCAAAACATTTTGAAAATCAAAAGGCCCACATTATTTTATTAAAAGGGAACAGAAACAAGTTGATCTGTTAGACTGTGGCAAGCCTACTCTTTATGTTGGCGGTGTGTAAGGGCTTCATGAAACAGTTAATGCAGTAGATTTAAGGGCAAAGAATGAAGTATTTTGTACTGTTTGGATAAATGGCCAACCCATAGAGCTCAGAGTTGACACAGGTTCCAAGTGCAATGTTATGTCTGCAGAAGCATTTGCTAGAGTGTCAAAAGGTGAAAGGCTTGATTTGGCAAGGTGTCTGAAGCTTGTTGCTTATGGAGGTGAAAAAATTCAAACCGAAGGCTCAGTAGTGCTTTCATGTTACTCTGCTGGAAGAACCTACGACTTATCTTATTATTTTGTGTGTTCAAGAGGCACATCCAGTCATTATTAGGTCACAGAGACAGTTTGAAAATGGGACTGCTTTCATTTAATAGGTTCACCAAGTTAGCTTAAAAGATCACTACTCTAATTTGCCCAGCACATTTTTTCTACCTATGCTGATCTGTTCGAAGTTAAAGTAGGCAAACTTCCAGTTGTGTGTACTCCATGAAGTTAGACCCAGAGATCAGTCCAGTTGTCCGGCCAGCACACAAAGTTCTAATAGCCATGCAGGACAAAGTCAAAGCCGGGTTAGATAAAATGGTGTGACAAGGTGTGATTTGTTCAGTAGAAACTCCAACTGAATGGGTATCTTCTATGGTAGTAGCTCTTATGAAAAGTTCAGATGACATCAGAATATGTATTGATCCATGAGATTTGAACTAAGCACTAAGAAGACCTCATCATTCAATGCGCACAGTTGAAGAAATTGCAGTCTTTATGCCAAATGCCACTATTTTTTCTGTCCTGGATGAAAATTCATTTTGGCAAATTCAGCTTTTCAGTACTCCGTTTGGCAGGTACAGATTTTTGAGAATGCTATTTGGGATAAATTCTGCAAGTGAAGTCTTTCAACGTGCAGTGGAGCAACTTTTTTTGGATATCTTTGTGCTGTCATAGTAGACATACTAGTAGAAGGTCGTGATGAAGCAGAACATGACAGAAACCTCAGAAAAGTTCTAGAAAGGGCACGTCAAGTGAATCTTAAGCTCAAACCCACACAAATGCAAATTCGACTACTAGAACTTAATTGTGTTGGTCATTTATTTAAGAGTACAGGCCTACATCCAGACCCTTCAAAGCAAACAGCCATTCTCGAGATGCATTCACCAGACAATGTTCAAGCTCTGGAACATTTTCTTGGCATGATCAAGTACCTAGGCAAGTTCGTTCTAAACTTGAGCCAACTTTCAGCACTGCTCAGATAGCTAACATGTAAAGATGCATCCTGGTCTTGGTTAGAGCAACACCAAAGAGCATTTGATGCCCTGAAATGGAGGATTGCTAGTCCACCTATGCTTAGATACTATGATGTTCACAAACCAGGTACCCTTTCCTGTGATGTTTCAAAATTTAGTCTTGGTGCAGTCATTCTACAAGAGGATCAACCTGTTGCCTGTGCATCGAGAACTCTTACCCAAACTGAGATGCAGTATGCCCAGATCGACAGAGAGCTTTTGGCAGTTGTGTTTGCATGTTCAAAGTTCCATGATTATGTTTATGGGAGACATATCTAGATTGGAACTGATTATTCACTATCCTAAGAAAGCCAGTGCATTCATCTGTAACCAAACTGCAATGTATGCTGCTGAGATTGCAAGTACAATCTCAATCTTGTCTACAAGAAAGGCAAACTTGTTTATCTTACTGATACCTTGTCCAGATCACTCAGAAAACACCAGAGAACAGCATGAGAATAAGAACCTTGATTTTGAAGTCATGAATTTTTCTTCCACACATCTTGAGCTGAGAGATCACAGATCCATAGATCCAGATGTTGTTCGTGTTTCACTGTTGCAGTCATCACATTTGGGTTATCCTTGCCAGGGTAGCCCTAAGCTGGTTCGAATACCAGAGGCTTAGTATTTCTGCGTTGGTTGCTGTCGATTCAGGACTGACGTCAGGTCATCAGTAGTAAAAAGTAAGGTAGCCGACACCATTACATCAGTCTTTCTTGCCGAGGAGCCTGAAGCAGAAGCAGTTCGTAAGAGTGAGGGTCAGCTTCTACCTGAGTTTCGTCTTCCGAATTGAAGCTGAAGTCTTCTAAAGCTAAGTAACCCGTTGGGGATCCTTTTTTCTTGCTCTAACCGATGTCAGTCAATTGTCTCGCCTGTGGAAAGCAATTACCACACCGAGACTTTCATTCTTACTGCGTCACTTGCTTAGGCACAGACCATGACGTCCCTCGCTATCGCTTTTGGTCTTCAACGCCAGAACTATATGCCGTCAGGCCCTTATTGCAGCTAGATATTTTCGCTTACAGTCCTCAAATTCTGGTATGGCTTCGGTAAGCCATCTGACAGCAGATCGTCTGAAAAAATGTAAGGATAAAGACAGAGACAGACCGCACAGGTCCATACCTACCAACGTTAAGCTAGTAGTCCGTTCTCCAGTCTGATGTGAGGAGCTTTCACAACCCCTGATGCTTGCTTCTGTGGATTTGCAGGCCACTACCGAGACCCTTTCGAAGTCTGGTATGCCGCAAAACTCTCCTTTGACTAAGGATCCTGCGGTTGTCTCTACCTTGGATGGGTCCGGAGCCGCTGAGCAGGCACTGGCTTCTGAGGAAGTACTTCGCACTACCGATTCACGGTACAAACTGAAGACTTCTTTTGCGTCTACCATTCTTTCAAAAACTACCGAGTGTCTAAGGCCCGGGGTGCGAACCACACCCAAGAAACCGATGACCCAATCTCAGGCACCTGCTTCCTTGCCTCAGTCTCAAATGGTTAAAATGGCAGAAGACCTTATCATGCTGATCAGGGGAAGCCAAGCTATCCCTTCCAAAAGAAAGAGATATGTCCCCAGTAGTTTTATCTAAACAGGAGTCTGATGACTCTGATGCATCTGAATATGAAGACACGCAACTCCTCTCTGCTTATGAGGATTCTGATGCAGAGTAATCCATTCCTTCAGCCTCTCCACCCAAGGACTTTTCCTTTGGGGAAAAACCCTTCATGCCTTAAGGGAGCATTTCCTATGGGAGTGTCAGAACTACCCTCAGTCTAAAAAGAGACTCTGAGAATTCTTAGATCTTCCACAGCATGGACCCCTGGCCATTCCCCCCAGTCCTGGATGTTGTGAACAACGTTTTCATGGAAATCTAGTTTGACTCCTGACAACCCACCCTTCTGCTCCCACAAAACTTGACAGGTGCTAGAGTCCCTGATTCGCACAAATTTCTTTTCAAAAATCTTACTGCTGACTCTGAGGTAATTTCTCAAGGGTCTAAAGAAATTAAAGCAACCTCTGCTAAGAATCCCACCTCCTCAGATATGGATTCCTGAGCACTAGACAGATGGGGTAAAAAAGAATACACCTCTGCTACTCTTGCTATAATTGTACTAAGTTGTCAGTTCCATGTTCTAAAATTTCAGAAACATACCATGGAACTCCTCAAATAAAAAGTGTCATCCTTTCCTACTTGTGCAGAATCTAGAGAGTTACAAGAGTTAAGGCATTCTGCAAGTCAAGTAACTGAGCACACCGTACACTGTGGATGATGTTCATCATGTTTCACTGTTGCAGTCATTACTGTTGGGTTATCCTGCTGGCAGGCTATCCGCAGTCGGCCCGAATTCCAAAGTCTTGGTCCGGCGTCGGCTGCTGTCACGTCTTCCCTGACGTCAGTGCGCCAGGGGTATAAAAGATGCAGCCAACGCCATTTTCTTCAGTCTTTCTTGCTGCACGGTGCCCAAAGCAAAAGCAGTTGCAAGTGCCGGTCGGCCTACACCTGAGATTTTCGTGTTCGAGTTTCAGATTTGAAGTCTTCATTAAAAGCTAAGTACCCTGTTGAGGAAACTTTTTTCTTGCTCCAGACCGATGTCAGAAAATGTTAACAATTGCATTTCTTGTGGGAAGCAAATACCTCATAAGGATTTTCATTCTTAACTGTATTCCTTGCCTAGGCCCTGATCACGACGTTGCTAGCTGTCAGTTTTGTGCTAGATTTAACCAACGCACTATTAAGCATCGGTACGATTTTGCCTTTCATTACTTTGGCCGAAGGTTCAACTATATAATGCCGTCGGAACAGCCGATGACCGGAGTTTATAAAAAGCGCAAGGGAAAGGACAGGCATCCGAGGTCCAAAACCGACGACAAGGCCTCCGCTAGGCCAGTCGCCGGTTCTCAGTGAGGCGCTTTCGCAGCCCCTGATGCCCGCTACCTCAGAGCCACAGGCCGCTTCTGACTCCCACATGGAGCCGACTAGGCCTCTGGATACTCAAGGAATTGGACTCTCGGAAAATATTCCCTCAGATGGGTCCGGAGCCGCTGAGCAGGCATCGGCTTCTGAGGGTGTTTTCAGACCTACACAATTATATGTCAAGCCAACATCAGCTTCAAAGACTACAACAGCTATAAAGACAAAGAAACAAGTACAGCATTCTCCTGGACAGACTTCCATGCCTAAGAAACAGATGCTTAAGATGGCCGAAGACCTAATTGCTTTGATCAGGGGTTCCCATCCCCCTCCTGATAAGAGGCCTAGGCAAGAGACAGAATATGACTCCTCTGATCAGGTTTCAATTTCCTCTGATTCCAATTCTGAGCAGGAATACTCTTTTCCTCCCTATGGGGATTCTGATGCTGCGCAATCTATTCCTTCAGCCTCTCCTCCTGTGGATTATTCTTTTGGGGAAACCCTGCATACCATGAGGGAGCATTTTCACTGGGAGAGCCAAGATTACTCTGAATCTAAGAAAAGGCTCAGAGACTTCTTTTACTACCTCAGCACAGACCTCTAGCTATTCCACCTGTTCTAGACATTGTAGATGATGTATTTTCACAGTCTCCTGACTCTCTACCCCCTGCACCTGCAAAGCCAGACAGATACTACAGGGTTCCAGACTCTCATAAATTTCTATATAAAAACCCTGCTGCTGACCCAGAAACCATTTCTCAGGGTCCCAAAGGGGACAAGGCTTCCACTGCAAAAAGCCCTCTCCCCTCTGATATGGATTCAAGGGCACTGGACAGATGGGGGAAAAAATTTTACACTTCTGCTACCTTGGCTGTAAGGTCTTTAAATTGTCAGTTTCATATGCTTAAATATCAGAAATATTTAATGTCACTGCTTAAACAGAAAATGTTGACAAATTCTGAATGTTCTGATAACAAGGAAATGCAGGATTTATTGCATGCAGCTGAACAAGTGGGAAAGCATACTTTGCAATGTGGTTTTGATTCACTGGAGGCCTCTTGCAGGGCCGCTGTTACGGGTTCGGTCATTAGAAGGCATGCTTGGTTAAAGGAACAGAATCTGCCTGATCATGTTAAAGCAAAATTATTGGATGCTCCTTTACAGCATGACACTTTGTTTGATGTTAAGGCAGAAGAGGTGTTGAAGAAAATGGAGGATAAAGCAAAATCCATGCAGACAGTTAAGGATTTCTTACAGGTACAGTCCCCAGATTTAGCAGGAACTGGCCTGCAAAGAATTGGTCCTTTCCAGTGTCAGACAGGCCACAAAGAGGCAGATACAGATGCCCCAGAGGCAGATCCCAGCCCCAAGGCTCATATAGGCTTAAGCAATGGGGTGCTTCTACCTCCAAAAGCAGGGAAGACAAATCACAACCTTACAGAAAACAGTCCCAATGACTTTCCTCTGCCAGAACCAAGTACTTTTTTTCACCAAATTGGCACATGATTACTCAGGACAAAAGTGTCTTGAACAGTGTCTCAGGGCTACAGGTTCCACTTTCACACCCTGCCAAGGGCAAAAGGTATGCCAGACCTGCCACACAATCAATGGGCAGAGGCACAAAAGCAAGTTTCATCCCTCATGGACATGAGGGCCATTCAACGGGTACCACAACAGCAGCAGGGACAAGGATTTTACTTGACTTTTCTTGGTGCCCAGAAAGGACAAAGCCTGGAGACCAATACTGGACCTGTCTATCCTAAACACATTTCTGGACGTTCCAAAATTAAAAATGTTGAGACTGCAGCAGCTACTGCCCATGCTGGGCAAGAAGGCTTGGCTCATAACTTTGGACCTAAAAGAGGCATACTTGCATGTCCCAATCAGACAGTCTTGCAGAAGATACCTCAGATTCGTAGCTGGCTCAATGCACTACCAATTCTCTGCATTGCCCTTTGGCTTATCTACTGCGCCCAGGGTCTTCGCAAAGTGCCTGGCACCAGTAATTGCATTTTGCAGACAAAGAGGAATTCAAGTATATCCTTACTTGGACGACTGCCTTATTCAAGCAGAGAACAAAGACATTCTACTAAAGCATCTGGCGTTTGTAAAAAGACTACTAGTTTGCCTAGGGTACACAGTGAACGAAAAGAAATCAAAACTAGTACCCTCTCAAGAGATAATATTCCTGGGTGCAAGCTTAAATACAACTGCCCAGATGGCTTATCTCACGCCAGACAAACAAAGGCAACTGACTTCTTACTTCAAATTTTTGGCAACAAAGACCCAGTTATCTGCAAGAAAAATGCTGCAGGCTTTGGGCTTCATGGCATCCTGCATTCTATTAATTCCATATGCCAGACTGCATATGAGGAAACTACAATGGTATCTAAAAAGTGTTTGGACTCCACATTGCCACAGCCTAGAAACACTAATTACCCTCATTCCCTGCCTGCAACAGGAGTTTCGATGGTGGGCACAGGCCTGTCACCACAATAAGGGACAGCCATTCACTTTACCCACAGCCAGGCAAACACTAACAACGGATGCATCAGATTATGCCTGGGGGGCCCACATGGCAGGAAAATGTATTAAGGGCACATGGCTCGCAAGCCAGATGCATCTTCATATCAATCAAAAAGAGATGCTAGCTGTGCAGAATGCCTTGACAGCCTTCAAGGATCTACTTCATCCAGGACAGCTACTGATAAAGACGGACAATACTACAGTCATGTGGTATATAAACAAGCACGGAAGCACACATTCCTACCCCCTTTGCAGACAAGCCATGACTTTGTGGGACACAGCATTGACTTATCACGTTCACCTGCAAGCTCAATTCCTGCCAGGAAAAATAAATACTCTGGCAGACGAACTAAGTAGAAACCTCATGGATCCCCACGAGTGGAAACTGGATCCACAAGTCTTCAGCATGATAACAAGGAAATGGGGATGCCCATACATAGATCTATTTGCATCCCCTCACAACTGCCAACTATGGGGATTCTGCACAAGGATTTATCACAAGCAAGCATGGAAAGTGGATGCCCTATCCTTCAGCTGGAAAAACCTAACAGTATATGCATTTCCTCCACTGCCTCTCCTCCCCAAGGTACTCCTAAAGGTCAGACAAGAGAAGCCAAAAATGATACTGATTGCCCCAGACTGGCCACGCCAGCACTGGGTACTCAATCCTAAAGAACTTGTCTCAAGGTCCAGCCTGGTCATTGCCCCAAACTCCTCACTTACTGACCCAACAATACAATCAGATCCTGCACAGCCAACTCAGGACCTTAAATCTGGCAGCATGGCGGATAATGTAGTCATTCAGAACACTCCTCTTTCCAAAGCTGTAATGGATGTTATCTTGGAGGCCAGGCGGCCCAGTACCAGAAAATTTTGTGCAGAAAAATGGAAGAGATTCTGTGCTTGGAACCAGGCACAAGGTATTGACACGTTTGTACCAAATATTCCTCAGATTTTACAATATTTAACTGAAATGCTGGACAAAGGCCTATCCTTTTCATCAATTAAGATTCATGCCTCTGCCATTTCAGCCCATTACAGTATGGAACCACCTATCTTTTCTCACGCCTTAATAAGGCAGTACCTCAGAGGGACCAAAAACATAAGACCTCCAAGGAGAGCACCAATATCTGCATGGGACCTCAATTATGTCTTGGAAAAACTCACACTGCTTCCTTTTGAGCCAGCCTCAACAGCTGATATAAAATGTTTATCCTGGAAAACAGCTCTGCTCCTAGCAATAACCTCTACAAGACGAGTCTCAGAGTTACAGGCACTCATGGCTGTGGAACCTTTTATCATTTTTCATCCAGACAGGGTTTCTCTAAGGACGAACCCTACATTTATGCCTAGGTGGTGTCCAGTGTGGCCATTAACCCAACCATCTACTTGCCTACCTTTTATCCAAACCCACAGAATAAGAGAGAGAGACTTCTGCATTCTTTGGACATACACAGACAGCTACGCTTCTACTTGGACAGAACTAAAGTTTTCAGAAAGACTGAGCAACATTTAGTGGCATATGCTGCAGGATCATAAGGAAAACCTATCTCAAAACAGACTGTTTCAAAATGGATAGGCCATTGCATTCGTTTCTGCTACTTACAACATGGCAAAGTAGTGCCTAAGGGCATTAGACCACATTCTACGAGAGCAGCAGCCACTTCAGCAGCCTTCCTCAGAGAAGTACCAACCAAAGACATTTTAGAGGCTGCAACTTGGAGTTCAGTGCACACTTTTACAAAGCACTGCCACATACCTCTCTATTCTAAATCCAGCACAGGCTTTGCCACTGCAGTTCTGCAGGGCCTCATAGCCTCTCCTAATCCTATTTAGCCCAGCCACCCATCCTCAGCTTTGGGATTCAACCCAAGAGTAATGACTGCAACAGTGAAACACGATGAACATAGTACAGTTGTGTACCTACCATAAATGTAGATGTTCGAGTGTATTCACTGTTGCAGTCTGGGTTACCCTCCCACCATCCCCCTTTCATTGGCTGGATCATATCTGTACTACTTTATCCTATACAACCTATGTGGTGTATTTGCTTGTAGATGAAGGAAATGTTTACTTTAGTGCATGCATGGTTATTGGCATAATCTGTTAGACCACCCTTTTGGAGGCACCTGACATCTGGGGCAAGAAAAACTGAAGAAAATGGCGTTGGCTGCATCTTTTATACCCCTGGCGCACTGACGTCAGGGAAGAGGCGACAGCAGCAGACGCTGGACCAAGACTTTGGAATTCGGGCCGACTGCGGGTAGCCTGTCAGCAGGATAACCCAAGAGTAATGACTGCAGCAGTGAATACACTCGAACATCTACATTTATGGTAGGTACACAACTGTACTTTCTTTGTGTTTCACTGTTGCAGTCATTACATTTGGGTAATCTGCTGGCAGGTTGCCCTCAGTTGGCCTGAATAACAAAGTCTTGGGTCCTGCGTCGGTTGCTGTCTCCTCTTCCATGACGCCAGGTTGTCAGGGGTATAAAACATGCGCCGACGCCATTTTATTCAGTCTTTCTTGCCGCATGGTGCCCGAAGCAGAAGCAGTTCGCAAGTGCCAGTCGGCCGACTCCTGAAATTTTTGCATTCGAGTTTTCAAAACCGTAGTCTTCAAACTAAAGCTAAGTACCTCATTGGGGAAACTTTTTTTTGCTCCTTACCAATGTCAGTAAAAGTTAATAATTGCATTACTTGTGGGAAGCAAATACCTCATAAGGATTTTCATTTCATAGGTTCATACTAGGCTATCTGCCCTAGGGCATTTATAAGCCTAGCCAGAGTGTGTTTGGCTTTCGCCACCCATTTTAAATGAATTTTGCTAAGCCCTTTTTCGAGGTTAGTATACTGTGCCTATGTCTAACAGTGACACAGAAGTGATACCCGGGGTAAACCTACCATCTCCCATCCACTCATCAAGATTCCTCTTGAAGAGAGTCAATGAGGGACTCTGCCTAATCTGGACTGGGATTTTATTCCAGACTGAAGGGAGCCTCTGGGTTATGAATCTGTCCCTCCAGCATGTCCTATTTATTTCAGTGCTGAGGTTCAAGTCTCTCGAGCGTGTAGCTCAATGGAATTTGGATTTTCTGAGGTGCAGCATGTCCATTAATTCCGGGTTGGATATGGCTTCATACGTCAGGCACAGATTGCCTCTGAGCAGGCGGTATGCCACTGAGTAGAGCTGGAGTTTCTTTAACCGGGCAGCATATGGCATCTGTTTGAGCCCTTTGATCCTCTTGGTGAGGTACTTTTGGGGTCTTTCCAGTTGCTGCAGGTGTCTGGTAAGGTACATCCCAAAGGGGCATTGTACTCAATTATGGGCCTGATGAGGGATGAGTAAAGAGGCACGATGACCTCCCCTGATCTAGATGTGAATCCCTTCATGATTAGGTGGGCTATATAAAATGTTTTTCTAACCACTTTGGCCACGTGGTTGTCAAATGAGAGATTGCGATCAACTTGGGTCCCCAGGTCCCTAATTATTTCTTCCGTACTTAATGGATTACCACCTATGTGGTAATTTGTGGGCACTTTGTTTTTTGCCAAAGGAGATGACTATACACTTTTTGGCGTTTAGCTTGAGGCCATGGCTCTGGCACCAGTTGTCTGTTTCTATGAGGCCCTTTTGGAGGATGCTTGTGTCGGCTGGAGAGTCGATTATGGCGCCCAGTTTGCAGTCATCTGCGAACTTGGTCAACCACAGTCCTTCCGTGTTAGCCTGTACCTCCAAGAAATATATACCGAACAAGAGAGGTCCCAGGACTGAGCCTTGTGGGACGCCACTTTTAACTGGTTTGGAGTCTGACATGGCTCCAGCAATTCTAACCATGTGGGTTCTGTCCTTGAGCCAGTTTGCAACCCATCTAGTGACATAGGGGTTTATATTTAAGCTGCTGAGCTTATCTATAATGTCCAAGTGGGATATTGTATCGAAGGCTTTTGCAAGGTCCAGGTAGGCTGTGTGGACCACCTTCCCCTCGTCAATGGCCTTGGTGACGGTTTCAAAGAAATCAACCAGGTTTAAGAGGCAGGATCTGCCCTTAACAAAGCCGAACTGGGTAGGATCCAGTGTCTGTAGGTCCCCAATATTTTTATTTATGAGGTCCATGATGATCCTTTCTATAGCTTTGCAGACCAAGCTAGTCAGGCTTATGGGGTGATAGTTTCCAGGATCCGTTGAGGCACCACCTTTGTGGAGAGAGACCACTGTTGCTGTACGCCACTCTTTGGTTACATATCCTGTAGTAAGGCTGAGATTGAACAGTAGTTTTATGTTTGGGTTTAGTTCTTCTTGGAGTTCATGTAGGGCAGCCCGACACCGCCTGGTCCCATTGATGCTGTGTTTTTGCTTTGGAGGCGGCTCTTAACTGAGCATCTGAGATGTCAGGGGCAGCACTCTGCTGAGATAGATATTTGCCCTTTTGGTGGGGGGTTTGCACTGAACCTGTCAGCTAGGATATTGGCAATGTCTGTGGGTTTGGTGTATTTTTTGTCATTTTGGACTAATTCTGAGCATATCTGGGAATTCCCACCCAGGTTCCTAACATAACTAAAGAAAGCCTTGTGATTATCCTTAGTGTCCTGTGCAATTTTTCTCTCGAAGCTGGCCTTAGACGATTTTATGAGTGCCCATAGTTTTTTGCTAATACTGATCAGAGATGCCTTCCCTTTTTGAGATTTTGCTCTATCATGTAGTAGCTTCCTCCTTCTATTGTATAGTTTGTTTATGGCTGGGGTCCACCAGACAGGATGCCTAACTTTGGAGGATTGGGTCTTGGTTTTATTTGGGATTGCATGATCCATGCATTCCTGAAGGTGTTCATAGAATGCGTTTATAAAGGATTCTGCGGTCTGGGCCGTAATTTCCACAGGCCCGGGGGCTTTGAAGGATTCCACCTCAGTTTTGAGGAGTGTGAAATTTGCTTTAGAGAAGTTTTTCACTGTGGTTTTCTGGGCAGGGGCTGGGGTCAGGATGTGAATATCTAGTAAGATTAGTTTATGGTCTGATCTCACCAGTGAGGGATACACTTCTGGTCTGGAGCATAGAGTCCCCATGTTGGTGATGATCAGGTCCATTATGTTTTCCCCTCTTGTGGGAGTGGCAACAAGTTGTTCCATAGCATTTGAGTTTATAAATTCTAGGAACCTTCGGGCTAGGGTGGTGGAGCTAGGGTAATGCTCCCAGTCTATGTTAGGGTAGTTGAAGTCGCCCAATATAATGGTGTTTGGAGAGACCTTCATATTTTCCAGTGGCCTCAGGAAGGCTGAGTGGGGTTCCTGGGTTTGGGAGGGTGGTCTGTAGCAGGCTATAAACTGGAAGGCAGTTTTACCCACAGTTAGTTGCACATGGATAGTCTCTGATGCTTCGTGCTATGCCACCAACCTGGAGGTGTGGGTATCTTTGACTAATATTGATACTCCCCTTCCTTTTGTGGTTCGGTCCAAGTTTTGGGGCTGAAAAACATAGTATGAGATATAACCTGGTAGTGCTGGGGTGCTCTCGGGAGCCTTGAACCAGGTTTCTGTTACTGCACAGATATCTATGTTCTCCATGCTAAGGAGAGTTTCGAGTGCGTGGATCTTGAGGTTTAGACTTCTGGCGTTGAGTAGCATTACTCTTAGTTTCTTATCCCTTGTGATACCTATGGAGGTGGGTTTGTCTTTTGAGCCTTGCTTAAAAAAGGCACTATGGGGGTGACAAGAGCCTTTGCCAATATCCGAAAGCCCAGGGGTGACAGGTGCAAGCCGTCCCTAGCGAAGCATCGTGGCTTGTCGAGCATGTCATCCCAGGCAGACAGGCATTAGATCCCCTTTGAATGACACCAATACTTAAGCCAATTGTTGTAATTGATCATCTTGTCTTCATATTGTGGCATCATTCTTGGTGAGGGTAAGATGCTACTCAAGGTCAGGGTCATACCGGCCTGGGCTACATGCTCAGAGATCTCCTGTATGTCTTGTTTCATGCAGTCCAGGGAGGTACATCTCAGGTCATTCACACCAGCATGGACAATGACTGAGTCATATTTGTACTTGCCTTGGAGTGACCTGAGTGCTTGTGTTATGTGGCGGATCCTAGCGCCCGACAGGCAGCTCACCGTGACCTTCTCCTTGTTCAGCCTGGTGAGTGGGACGTCAGTGTGCCTGACGATAGAGTCACCTATTACAAGTGTACCAGGTGTGTTTAGCCTTAAGGGCTGTGACTGTTCAGCACACTGGCTTTGTGAGCTATGTGTTGCACGTGTTTTGTTTTGGGGTAGCGGTAGCTTGGGTGTCTGCTTTGGAGGTCTCTGCTGCTTAGGCAGATTTTTATTTAGAGCCTCCGAGTACGTTTTTGTGTGTTTATGTGTTTGGTTTGCTGTGGTAGGCCTGTGTGAGACTGGAATTGTAGTAATTGTGGTTTCCTTCTCCTCCTGACTGGTTACGCCAATACTGAGTTGAGAGAGCTTAGCCTCCAGTTTGGCTATATGGTTGCATCTCTCACATATGTTGGAATTTGTTGGGAGGAGGATAGGGTTGTCTGTGTACATGAGGCAGTTGTAACATTGCCTCAAGATTCCCAGATTCACCAGCTGGACCGGAGAGGAGATTGACAACTGACCTTTGGACATGCTAGAATAGTATTGGGAATTCCTTTATAATTGAAAAAAAAGGGCCAATGGGGAACAAAGTACTCAAGGGGAGTGTGTGAGGGTGTAGTGCTTTTAATTTTTTTATTGCTGACTTATATAATTGCTTTAGTGAGCAAGTGCCAGGCTTTAGAGTGGGAATAGGGTGTTTATTATGAGAAGTAGATCAGTTCTAAGGGAAAAAGTGAAGAGCAGACTTTGTGGAGCCGAGACTGGTTTAAACCCAATTAAGCTGCGCTAAAGCGGGTTTTATACAGGGGGACTTGAAAGAGCTAGAAATTGGCCCAAAACGGCCAATAGACTACCAGATTCATGTGCTGGGAACACTCCTCCAGGGATAGATAGGCTGCTCCAAGCTCCCCACTGCCACTGGTAAACAAAGAAGCCTCCCTTTATCCAAGAAAGGAAATGGGCAACACAGGAACTTTACAAAAGTCTGGAATACAGCAAAGCCTGTATTTGAACTACTCTAGGTCAGGAAAGACGGAAAACAAGGAATTTTTTTTTTCTTTTTTGCAACAAAAAGGAGGAAGATGCAATAAATATGTAACACAGGCTAGCTCACTTGAGTGTGTAGCCTCAACAGGTAAATGCAACAAACAGGACAAACTTTAAAAGTGCAGTTGCAAAAACAACTTTAAACAGTTAAACAGTTCAAGAAGCAGAAATACTTTCAGTTTAGCTAGATCGGACAGTCGCCCAGGTAGTAGCAGGAAAAAAAACACTTTTATCAGGTTAGCAGTCACTGTTTTAACCTTCTCTGCTGCTAGCACCATTCTGCAGGACCACGAGGAGCTTGGCTGAGTAGTAACAAGCGCACAAACCGCGCCAAAGCGGGTTTTATACAGGGGGACTTGAAAGAGCTAGAAATTGGCCCAAAACGGCCAATAGACTACCAGATTCTTGTGCTGGGAACACTCCTCCAGGGATAGATAGGCTGCTCTAAGCTCCCCACTGCCACTGGTGAACAAAGAAGCCTCCCCTTATCCAAGAAAGGAAATGGGCAACACAGGAACTTTCCAAAAATCCAGAATACAGCAAAGCCTGTAACTTGGACTACTCTAGGTCAGGAAAGATGGGACACAAGGATAATTTTTTTTTCTTTTTTGCAACAAACAGCAGAAAAATGCAATAAATATGTAACACAGGCTAGCGCACTTGAGTGCGTAGCCTCAACAGGTAAATACAACAAACAGGACAAACTTTAAATTACAAGCGCTAAAGCGCGCTAAAGCTGGCTTTAAAGCAGGGTGTTAGAAAGAGATAGGAAATGACCCAAAATGGCCAATAAGCTACAGGTCACTGGGCTGGAACCACTCCTCAAGGGACAGATAGGCTGCTCAGAGCTCCCCACTCTCACTAGTGAACAAAGAAGTTTCCTCCTATCCAAATAAGGATATGGGCAACACAGGAACTATGACACAGCCCAGACATCAGCAATACCTGAAGACTGGCTTATTCTAGTTCAGTAAAGGCGGGAAACAAGGATATTTTTTTTTTTGTTTGTTTTTGTTTTTACAAAGTAGCAGAAATTAGGTACAGAAACAAAGTAAATGCTTTAATTCGGCTAGCACACTTGAGTGTGTAGCCTACCAGTTAAACTAAGCAAAAACAAACTTTAAAAGTGCAAAAAAACTCAGAAATACAGGCAGGAATGCAATAAAACAACTTTGCAGAGCTTATTTAGTTAAAGAAACAGATAAGTCTATATATACAGAAAAGCAGCTAAAACACGCAAACACTTCAGAAACCTAGAGCACTTGAGTTGTAGCAATATTAAGGCAATTACAGTTATAATAAATGCTCTGAAATATACTCTATATTTCCAAAATGTTTGAGAAGCACAGTCAGAACACAAGGAGGTTCCTTGCCTAGGCCCAGATCATAGTGTGCCTTACTGTTGGTTTTGTGCTAGATTTTACCAATGCACTATTAAGCGTCTGAATAATTTTGCTTGTAAATATTTTGGATCAAGATTTAATTATCCCGAAATGTAGTCAGTTAGCAATCTGACTACCGGAGTTCACAAAAAACGCAAAGAAAAAGACCGACAGACCGTCGAGGTCCAAAACAGACGAAGCTTCTCCTAAGCCAGTCGCCTGTTCACTGGTACTCAGTGAGGCGCTTTCGCAGCCCCTGATACCCGCTACTTTTGAGTTGTAGGCCTCTACCGAGACCCATTCGGAGTTCGGTATGCCACGAGATTCTCAGAGTATTGAACCCGCGGATGTCTCTTTCTTGGATGGGTCCGGTACTTTGTTTCTGTACCTGAGCAGGCACCGGCTTCTGAGGGTGTTTTCAGGCCTCAACATTTTTATATAAAACCGACACCAGCCTCAAAAACAAGGTCAAAAACAACTTCTATGTCTAAAAAACTGACGCATGAGCCACGTGCTCAGGCCCCTATACCTAAAAAACAGATGATCAAACTGGCTGAGGACTTAAATTACCTTAATCAGGGGTTCCCAAACCCCCCCCCCCCCCCGCTAAGAGGCCTAGACAAGGCACTGATTATGAATCTTCAGATCAGGTTTCCATTTCTTCTGATTCCTCTTCTGATCAGGAATTTTCTATTCCACCTTATGAGGATTCTGATGCAGTGGAATCCATCCCATCTGCATCTCCTCCTGAGGATTACTCTTTTGGAGAAACTTTGCATACTTTAAGGGAACATTTTCACTGGAAGAGTCAGGACTTTTCTGAATCAAAAAAGAGGCTTAGGGATTTCCTTCTTCTTCCCCAGCATAGGCCGTTGGCTATACCCCCTGTACTAGACATTGTGGATGATGTGTTTTCGGAATCAAGCATGGCTCCTGATTCCCTACCTCCGGCTCCTAGTAAGCCAGACAGATATTACAGGGTTCCTGACTCCCACAAATTTCTATTCAAAAGTCCTGCCGCTGATCCAGAGACTATTCAGGGTCCCAAGGGTGTAAAGGCCTCTACAGCCAAAAATCCTACCCCCTCTGATAGAGATTACAGGGAGATGGATAGATGGAGAAAGAAGGTTTATACGTCTACTACCTTGGCAATCACAGCCTTAAACTGCCAGTTTCATATGCTTAAATATCAGCAGCACGTTATGGGCTTACTTGAAACAGAAAATGTTGATTTCTGATTGTGTGAAAAATAGAGTTACAGGAATTATTGCATTCAGCAGAACAAGTTGGAAAGCATACTTTGCAATATAGTTTTGATTCCTTGGAGGCCTCTTGCAGGGCCGCAGTTACTGGATCTGTGATTAGAAGGCATGCCTGGCTCATTGAAAAAAAAAAAAGGCATGCCTGGCTCAAGGAGCAAAATCTGCCTGATCATGTTGAAGCTAAATTGTTGGATGCTCCCTTGCAGCATGATACTCTGTTTGGTAATAAGGTAGAAGAGGTTTTAAAGAAAATGGAAGATAAAGCTAAATCTATGCAAACTGTAAAAGATTTCTTGCAAGTGCAGCCACCCAGGTTTAGTAGGCACTGGCCTACTAAAAATTGGTCCTTTTCTGTGTCCAACAGAGCTACTCGAGGCAAATCCAGGTGCTCAAAAGGTTCCAGATACCAATCACAGGGTTCTTACAGGTCAAAGTAATGGGGTACCTCCACCTCCAAATCTGAAGGAAACAAAGCTCAATCCTATAGTAAGCAGTCTCAATGACTTTCCTCTAACATCACCAAACACTTATCTTTTAGCAGCCCCCTTGGGGGGAAAACTAGCACTTCATGCTCAAAATTGGCAGTTAATTACCCAGGACAAGTGGGTATTGAGCATAGTATCCCAGGGGTATTATCATTTCCATACTTTGCCAATTCCACACGGATGGCCAGATCTGCCACAAAATCAGTGGGCAGAGGCTCAGAAACAAGTTATGTCCCTCATGGATATGGGGGCTATTCAGCCAGTACCAGTAAAGGAAAAAGGACAAGGTTTTTATTCAAGACTTTTTCTGGTACCCAGAAAAGACAATTCTTGGTGTCCAGTACTGGACTTATCGATTTTGAACACATACCTGGACATTCCAAAATTCAAAATGCTGACTTTACAACAGCTACTGCCTATGCTGGGCAGGAACACTTGGTTAGTGACTCTAGACTTAAAAGAGGCATACCTGCATATCCCAGTAAGGGAATCATGCAGAAGATACCTCCGCTTCAAGGCAGGTTTTTTTGCATTACCAGTTCTCTGCACTGCCCTTTGGCTTATCTACTGCGCCCAGGGTCTTTACAAAGTGCCTGGTACCAGTAATTGCATTCTGCAGACAAAGAAGCATACAAATTTATCCTTATCTGGACGACTGCCTCATTCAAGCAGAGGACAAGGACACTCTTCTTCAACATCTGGCGTTTGTAAAAAGGCTTCTAACATGCCTAGGGTACACAATAAATAAAAAGAAATCCCAACTGGTACCCTCTCAAATAATTACATTCCTGGGTGCAAGCTTGAATACAACTGCCCAGATGGCTTTCCTTACGCCAGACAAAGGCAACTGACAATATATTTCAACAAATGGCAAAAAAAAACAGTTATCTGCATGACAAATTCTGCAGGCTTTGGGGTTCATGGCATCCTGCATTCTACTAATTCCATATGCGAGACTGCATATGAGGAAACTTCAATGGTACCTAAAATGTTTATGGAGCCAACATTGTCACAGTCTGGAAACAATGATTCCTCTCATTCCCTGCCTACAGCAGGAGTTTCTTTGGTGGGCAGAGACATGTCACTAAAACAAGAGACTGTCTTTCACTCTACCCCCTGCCACCCAAACCCTAACTACAGACGCATCAGACTATGCTTGGGGGGCCCACCTGGCAGGGAGATGCATTCAGGGCAAATGGAGCCCAAAACAAATGCATGTGCATATCAACCAGAAAGAGATGCTAGGTGTTCAAAATGCTCTGACCGCCTTCAAGGACTTACTTCACCCAGGATAACTACTGATAAAGATGGACAACACCACGGTTATGTGGTACATAAGCAGGGGGGTACACATTCCTACCCCCTTTGCAGACTAGCCATGACATTGTGAAGCACTGCTTTGACTTACTAAATACATCATCAAGCTCAATTCCTGCCAGGAAAACAAAATACTCTGGCAGACGACCTAAGCAGAAATCTTATGGACCCACAAATCTTTAGTATGTTAGCACGGAAATGGGGGAGCCCCAGACATAGATCTATTTGCCTCTTCCCACAATTATCAGCTGGACAAATTCTGCACAAGAATTCATCACAAAAAAGCATGGAAAGTGGACGCCCTATCCTTCAGCTGGAAAAACCTATCAGTCTATGCCTTTCCCCCTCTGCCTCTTCTCTCCAAGGTCTTACTAAAAGTCAGATGGGAAAAAGCAAAAATGATCCTAGCTGCTCCGGACTGGCCTCGACAACACTGGTACCCACTTCTAAGGAACATGTCTCAATTTCCCCCTTGGTACTTGCCTCAGATACCTCATCTACTGTCTCAGCAGAACAGTCCGATTCTGCACACTCTGCTCCAAACTCTGAACCTTGCAGCATGGCTGATCATTTAATTATTCAAACAATACCTCTCAGTAAATCTGTGATGGATGTCATTTTGGAAGCTAGAAGGCCTAATACTAGAAAATCTTATGCTGATAAATGGAAGAGATTCTGTGCTTGGAACCAAGCACAAGGAACAGACACAGCAAAGCCCAATATTCCTCAGATTTTACAATATTTGACTGAGATGCTTGACAAGGGCCTATCTTTTTCTTCAATAAAAATCCATGTCTCTGCCATCTCGGCTCATTATAACACAGAGCCTTCCCTCTTTTCTCATCCTCTGCTTAAACAGTATCTTAGAGGGGCCAAAAATTTAAGGCCTCCCAGAAGATCTCCAACTCCTGCATGGGACCTCAATTTCGTACTGAAAAAACTCACCCTGCCTCCTTTTGAACCAGCAGCTAATGCAGATATAAAATTTCTATCTTGGAAAACAGCTTTTCTCTTGGCAGTCATTTCAGCAAGAAGGGTTTCAGAACTACAGGCCCTCATGGCAGTGGAGCCTTTTATTATATTTTACCCGGACAGGGTGTCCCTCAGGACCATTCCTTCTTTTATGCCTAAGGTGGTATCCAGTGTGGCTCTTAACCAGACCATTCATCTGCCAACATTTTACCCAAATCCGCAGAACAAGGGGGAGCAGATTCTGCATTCCTTGGATGTACACAGACAACTAAGATTCTACCTAAACAGGACCAAATCTCTAAGAAAGTCTGAGCAAATATTGGTAGCATTTGCTGCTGGATCAGAGGGGAAGGCTATATCAAAGCAGACTATTTCTAAGTGGATAAGCCACTGCATTTGTTTCTGCTATTTGCACCATGGTAAGCCTGTGCCCAAGGGGATCAGATCACATTCCACCAGGGCTGCCTCTACTTCAGCAATTTTTCTCAGAGGAGTTCCAACCAAAGACATTCTAGAAGCTGCTACTTGGAGCTCTGTTCATACCTTCACAAAGCATTATAATTTTATTTATTTATTTTTACCTCTCTTTTCCAAATCCAGGGCAGGCTTTGCCACTGCAGTCTACAGGGCCTTATAGCCATTCCTAATGCTGTTTAGTTCCATCCTCCCATCCGTAGCTTTGGGATTCTACCCAAATGTAATGACTGCAACAGTGAAACACGAAGAACATAGTACAGTTGTGTACACTTACCATAAATGTAGATGTTCGAGTGTATTCACTGTTGCAGTCCGGGTTACCCACCTGCCATCCCCCTTTTCTATACCTTTTCTTTCCTTCACTATATACTAAAGCCTTTGTGGTGTATTTGCTGTTGGATGATGGTAAAGTTTATGTTGCTAAAAGTGCATTTACATATATTTTTGTTTATATATATATATATATATATATATATATATATATATATATATATATATATGTGTGTGTGTGTGTGTGTGTGTATATAAATATATATATTTATATATATATATAGATATATATATATATATTGTGTGTGTGTGTATATATATATATATATATATATATATATATATATATATATATATATATATATATATATATAATTTTTTTTTTTGCTCCCCATTTGGGGGGCACCTCACATCTGGGGCAAGAAAAACTGATTAAAATGCCGTTGGCTGCATGTTTTATACCCCCGATGACCCGACGTCATGGAAGAGGAGACAGCAACCGACGCAGGACCCAAGACTTTGTTATTCAGTCCGACTGAGGACAACCTGCCAGCAGATTACCCAAATGTAATGAGTGCAACAGTGAATAAACTCGAACATCTACATTTATGGTAATTGTACACAACTGTACTTTCTGATGCTCTAGAAGCTTCTTGCAGGACATCACTCACCGGTTCTGTCCTTAGAAGGCATGCTTGGCTGAAGGAGCAGGCCTTGCCAGACCATGTCAGATCTAAATTATTGGATGCACCCTTGCACAAAAACAACTTATTTGGCACCAAGGCAGATGAGGTCTTAAAAAAGATGGAAGAAAAAGCTAAATCAATGCAGACAGTTAAGGATTTCCTACAGGTCCAGCAGGCATTGTCCTTCCAAACACTGGTCCTATTCCTGCCCCCACCAGGTCAGTTCAGCCCAGACTCCAGGGAAGCAGACCCCCAGACAGCAGCCACAGGGAATGCTGAGATCAAAGCAGTGGAGTTCCTCCACTTCAAAACCAGGAGGTTCAAAGCCACCCCCTCATGGTAAGAACTCACAATGACTCTCCTCCCCCACCCCATCCCTCTGCCCACCTGCACTTGCCCCTAGGAGGAAAAATCTCCTTCCACGCAAGCACCTGGGCCACCATTACCAACGACTAGTGGGTCCTCAACATAGTGTCCCAGGGATACAAATTTTCTTTCCACACTCTTCCAACCTCAGAAGGATTCCCAGATCTACAAACCATTGGGCAGAGGCGAAAAAGCAAGTCCTTTCCCTGCTCTCTATGAGGGCAATAGAGCACATTCCTGCAGAACAGATGGGCCTAGGTTTCTACTCCAGACTTTTTCTGGTACCCAGAAAATAGGGCACCTGGCACTCCATCCTCGATCTATCCATTCTAAACACCTTCCTGGTGATACCACAATTCAAAATGCTCACCCTCCAGCAACTGCTACCCATGCTGTCCAAGAATGCTTGGCTAGCCACCCTAGACCTAAAAGAGGCCTACCTCCACATTCCTTTCAGGGACTCATGCAAGAAATATCTATATTTCAGGGCAGGATCTCTCCACATTCAGTTCTCTGCGCTTCCCTTTGGCTAATCTACTGCTCCCAGACTTTTCACAAAATGTCTGGCTTCCGCCATTGCCTTTTGCAGACAAAGGAATATCTGAATTTACTTATACTTAGACTGCCTAATTCAGGCAGGCAGGAAAAGCTGCTTAAGCACCTTGCCTTTGTAAAGTCCCTACTGACCTCACAAAAAGAAATCCAAACTAGTACCCACCCAAAGGATTACATTCCTGGGAGCAAGCCTGGACACAGCATCACAGATGGCATTCCTTACACCAGAAAAGCAAACTTACCTGACAGCCTACTTCTCTCAACTAGCCACCAGACCCCAGTTATCTGCAAGGAAAATCCTGCAAGCTCTGAGGTTCATGGCATTTTGCATTCTATTCAATACATATGCCAGACTGCATATGAGGAAACTTCAGTGGTACCTAAAAAGCCTTTGGTGTCAACACTCTCAACACTTGGAAACTCTTATGCCACTGATACTTGCCTAAGGAAAGATTTTCTTTGGTGGGCAGCAGTATGCTCCCACAACATGGGACTACCTTTCTCACCACCCCTTGCTGCCCAGAACATCACCACAGACGCATCAGACTATGCCTGGGGTGCACACCTGGACGGCAGGTGCATACAGGGCCAATGGAGTCCACAGCAAAATCCATCTGCACATCAACCAAAAAAGAGATGTTAGCTGTCCAGCACCTGACAGCTGTCAGGCCTCTTCTTTCCCCAGAGGCTCTCCTGATCAAAACAGACACCACTGTGATGTGGTATATCAAAAAGCAGGGAGGGACTCACTCCTACCCTCTATGCAGTCTGGCCATGACTCTTTGGCACACAGTCTCTGCCATACAAGTCCACCTGTTAGCACAATTCCTGCCAGGCTCTCTCAACTCTCTGGCAGACCACTTAAGCAGAAATCTTCTGGACCCACATGAGTAACAGCTAGACCAAAGAACCTTCACCCTAATAACTTAGAAATGTGGCACCCAAAGGTTGACCTCTTTGCCTCCCACACCAACCATCAGCTCAGCAAGTTCTGCACCAGAGAGCATCACTACATGACTTGGAAAGTGGATGCCTTATCCTTCCCCTGGGTCATTCTCTCTGTCTGTGCATTTTCCCCACTACCTCTCATTCCCAGGGCACTGCTCAAAATAAGGGAAGAAAAACCAAGAATAATTCTGATTGCTCCAGACTGGCCTCGCCAGCACTAGTACCCACTGCTGCGCAGCCTGTCCCCACTGCCACCATGGCATCTCCCGCATTCCCCAACCTTCCTGACCCAGAGGGAAGGAAAATTCATACATCCCCATTTGCAGACCCTCAATTTGGCAGCCTGGCTTATTCGCCGACCACTGTTCAATCTGCCAATCTCAGTAAACCGGTTCTAGATGTTAAACGTGAGGGTAGGCACCTTGGCACTAGAAGGTTTTACGCTGACAAATGGAAAAGGTTCTGCACCTGAATTCAGGCTAAGGGGGCCGATACGGCACAGCCCTCCTTACCTCTCATCCTGGATTACCTAGCTGACCTGCTACACAGTGGTCTTCCACACAGAGAAGATGTTCTTCGTGTTTCACTGTTGCAGTCATTACATCTGCTTGCAGGTTAGCCCTCAGTCGGCCTGATTATCAAAGTCTTGGGTCCTGCGTTGATTGCTGTCTCATCTTCTATGACGTCAGGTAGTCATGGGTCTAAAGCATTCAGCCGACGCGATTACATCAGTCTTTCTTGCCGTGCGGTGCCCGAAGCAGAAGCAGTTCGCAAGTGCCGGTTGTTCAACTCCTGAAATTTTCGTTTTCGAGTTTCAGATCTGAAGTCTTCAACAAAGCTAAGTACCCCGTTGGGGATCCTTTTTCTTGCTCTAAACCGATGTCAGTAAAAGTTAATAATTGTATTACTTGTGGAAAGCAAATACCTTATAAAGATTTTCATTTGTACTGCATTCCTTGCTTAGGCCCCAGACCACGACGTCCCCCACTGTCGGTTTTGTGCCTTATTCAATCCTCAGACTATTTGTCGTCTGTTCATTTTCGCATCTAACTATTTTGGTACTCGGTTCAGTTATCCAGAAATGTCTTCGGTAAGCCACCCGACTACTGACATTCCGAAAAAGCACAAAGATAAAGACAGAGACAGACCGCATAGGTCCAAAGCTGCTGACGACACTTCCGTTAAACTAGTCGCCAGTTTGCCGGTACTCAGTGAGGCGCTTTCGCAGTCCCCGATACCCGCAACTTCGGATTCACAGTTCTCTACTGAGTCCCATTCGGAGTCCGGTATGCCGCGTGATGCTTCTTCGAGTATGGAACCTGAAGATGTCTCTACCTTGGATGGATCCGGAGCCACTGTGCAGGCACCGGCTTCTGAGGGTGTATTCAGGCCTACTGACTTGCATATTAAACCGACGCCATCTTCTTCTTCAAGGCCTAAAACTCGATCCACACCTAGAAAACTGACGCCCAGACCGCATGGTCAGGCCCCTATTCTTAAAAAACAAATAAGAATGGCTGAAGACCTTATAACTCTAATCAGGGGAAGCCACCCTTTTCCCTGTAAGAGACCTAGAACTGATTTTCCTTCTGATTAGGATTCTGAAATTTCTGTTTCTTCTGATGACCAGGATTTGCCCTTATCTGTCTATGAGGATTTTGATGCAGAGGACTCCATTCCCTCTGCTTCCCCTCCAGAAGATTTCTCATTTGGTGAAACTTTGCATACTCTTAGGGAGCATTTCCGCTGGGAAAGCCAGGATTACTCTGACTCTAAAAAGAGGCTTAGGGAATTCTTACTCCTACCTCAACACAGACCTTTAGCTATCCCTCCTGTACTGGACATTGTAGATTATGCCTTTTCAGAATCTAGCCTGGCCCCAGACACTTCACCTCCGGCTCCCAGGAAATCTGACAGGTATTACAGGGTACCTGACTCTCACAAGTTCCTCTTTAAGAATCCTACTGTGGATCCAGAGACCATTTCACAGGGACCCAAAGGCATTAAGGCTACTACTGCCAAAAACCCTATCCCCTCTGATAGAGATGCCAGGGCCCTGGGCAGATGGGGTAGGAAGGTATACACTTCGGCTACTTTGGCCATTAGAGCCTTAAATTGCCAGTTTCATATGTTAAAGTATCAGCAGCATATTACTGGATTACTTAAACAGAAAATGATGTTGATTCCTGACTGTGATGAAAATAAAGAATTACAGGATTTAATGCATTCTGCTGAACAAGTTGATAAACATACTTTGCAATGTGGTTTTGATTCATTAGAGGCATCTTGCAGGGCTGCTGTCACTGGGTCTGTACTTAGAAGGCATGCTTGGCTTAAGGAGCAAACTTTGCCAGATCATGTTAAAGCTAAATTACTGGATGCTCCCTTAAACCAAGACTGCCTTTTTGGCAACAAAGCAGTAGTAGTACTTAAAAAGATAGAGGAAAAAGCTAACTCTATGCAAACTGTTAAAGAGTTCCTACAAGTACAGCCTCCCAGATTTAGTAGGCACTGGCCTTCTAAGAATTGGTCCTTTCCTGTCTCTTCCAGGCCTTCTCAGTCCAAACCCAGGACAAGCAGGCCACCCAAGCTTCAGTCTCAAAGTACTCATAGCCCTAAGCAGTAAGGGGCTCCCACTTCCAAAGCTGGAAGTAGTAAGACACCCCTATGGTAAACTGTCACAATCACTTAACCTTAAACCTTCCAAGCCCTACTCAACTGACTGTTCCTTTAGGGGGAAAGATTGGCCTGCAGGCAAAAAACTGGGAACTCATTACCCAAGACAAATGGGTTTTAAATATAGTTTCCCAAGGATACAGATTCCATTTCCACTCCTTACCAACCGCAAGCGGTTGGCCAGACCTACCCCCAAATCAGTGGGCAGAGGCTCAAAAGCAGTTTCTGTCCCTTCTAAGTATCAGGGCTATTCAGCCTGTCCCAGAAGAGGAATGGGGGCAAGGTATTTACTCAAGACTTTTCTTGGTGCCCAGAAAAGACAATTCCTATCGCCCTATCCTAGACCTGTCTATCCTAAACAGCTTTTTGGTAATCCCAAAATTCAAAATGCTAACTCTTCATCAGCTGCTTCCCATGCTAGGTAAAAATGCCTGGTTGGCAACACTGGATTTAAAGGAAGCTTACCTGCACATCCCAATAAGGGAATCTTGCAGAAAATACCTATGCTTCAGAGCAGGCTACATGCACTATCAGGTCTCTGCACTGCCCTTTGGTTTATCTACTGCGCCCAGGGTATTCACAAAGTGCCTAGCTCCTGTCATTGCATTCTGCAGGCAAAGAAATATTCAGATATACCCATACCTGGACGATTGTCTAATTTAAGCAAAAAGCCAGGACATACTATTAAATCATCTGGCATTTGTAAAGAATCTACTAACTTTCCTGGGATACACCATAAATGAAACAAAATCACACCTAGTACCCTGCCAACAAGCTGTATTCCTGGGAGCAAGCTTGAATACAAATTCCCAGATGGCATACCTCACGCCAGAGAAACAAGTTTGACAGCGTGCTTCAAACTACTAGCCACAAAGATCCAGCTATCTGCAAGGAAAATACTGCAAGCCCTGGGGTTCATGGCCTCTTGCATTCTACTAATTCCATATGCAAGACTACATATGAGGAAACTACAATGGTATCTAAAAAGCCTATGGTGTCAACATTCTCAGGACCTAGAATCAATGATTTCTATCATTCCTTGTATAAAGAGAGAGGCCTGCCACCACAACAAGGGATTGCCATTTACTCTACCCCCTGCCGCCCAAACCCTAACAACAGACTCATCCGACTATGCATGGGAGGCTCACTTGGCAGGGCATTCAGGGCAAATGGAACCTGAGTCAAATGCACCTGCATATCAACCAAAAAGAAATGTTAGCTGTACAGAATTCTCTGACTGCCTTCAAGGACCACATTCTTCCAGGACAATTATTGGTAAAGACGGACAACACCACTGTTATGTGGTACATAAACAAGCAGGGGAGAACACACTCATACCCTCTCTGCAGACTAGCTGTGGCTCTGTGGAACACAGCCTTGAGCTACCAAGTGCACCTACAAGCTCGATTCCTGCCAGGCAAGCTAAATACATTGGCAGACGACCTAAACAGAAATCTCATGGACCCACACGAGTGGAAACTGGAACCAAAGATATTCAACATTTTGAGAAACAGATGGGGTAGCCAAGAGATGGACCTGTTTGCCTCCCCTCAGAACTACCAGTTGAACAAATTATGCACAAGGAGTCCCCACAGACAAGTTTGGAAAGTGGATGCCCTGTCCTTCACCTGGAAAAACCTATCAGTTTATGCCTTTCCCCCTCTGCCTCTCCTCTCCAAAGTTCTACTAAAGATCAAACAGGACAATACTTGTTGTTCCAGATTTGCCACGTCAAGACTGGTACCCCCCTCTTGCGCAGTGTCACTGCTGGAACCATGGCACCTGCCTCAGATCCCTTCCCTGCTGTCCCAGCAGGAGGGCCAGATTCTGCACCCCAGCTTCAAACTGTGAACCTTGCAGCCTCGCTAATTACCTGAGCTCTTCATTACCATCCCTCATTAAGCAAGTGATGGATGTCATTCTGGAGGCAAGGAGGCCTAGTACTAGAAAATCCTATGCTGAAAAGTGGAAAAGATTCTATTCCTGGAGTCAAACTCGGGGATTGGGCACAACAGTGCCCAATTTACCGCATATTCTTCAATACTTAACTGAGATGCTTCACAAGGGCCTTTCCTTCTCTTCCATTAAAATTCATGCCTCGGCCATTTCAGCACATTATAATACGGAGCCACCCCTCTTCTCTCATCCATTGCTGAAGCAATTCCTCAGAGGGGCGAAAAACTTAAGACCACCCAGGAGAGCCCCTACTCCAGCCTGGGACCTTAACTTTGTATTGGAAAAGCTCACTCTTACCTCCCTTGTAGCCAGCTGCAACTGCAGAGTTGAAATTCCTTTCTTGGAAAACAGCCTTCCTTCTAGCCATCACTTCAGCAAGAAGGGCATCTTTATTACAGGCCTTCATGGCAGTGGAGCCTTTCATCATCTTTCATGCGGACAGGGTGTACCTCAGGTCCAACCCTTCCTTTATGCCCAAGGTGGTATCCAGTGTGGCCGTTAATCAGTCCATTCATTTGCCAACCATCTTTTCTAATCCACAGAACAAAGGAGAACGAATACTGCACTCCTTGGACATGCACAGACAGCTTCGATTTTACTTGGACAGGACTAAGCCTCTCAGGAAATCTGAATAGCTGCTGATTGCATTTGCTGCAGGGGCAGAGGGGAAGGCCATTTCAAAGCAACCCATTTCTAAGTGGATAGCCATTGCATTCATTTCTGCCATAACCACTATGGAAAACCTACCCCACAGGCGATAAGACCCCATTCCACCAGGGCTGCATCTACTTCTACAGCCTTTCTCAGAGGTGTTCTTACCAGGGACATCCTAGAGGCTGCTACCTGGAGTTCTGTACATAGTTTCACCAAGCATTACCACTTGCCAATTTTTTCGAAATCCAGAGCTGGTTTTGCCACTGCAGTCTTGCAGGGCCTAATAGCTGGTCCTAATGTGCTCTAATTGCTTCCTCCCTTCCTTAGCTTTGGGAATCTACCCAAATGTAATGACTGCAACAGTGAAACACAAAGTTCATAGTACAGTTGTGTACACTTACCATAAATGTAGATGTTAGAGTGTATTCACTGTTGCAGTCCTGGTTACCCTCCCTCCAGCCCCCTGACTTCTATTGAATATACCTCTATTCTTGTTTACTATTCTTAAAGCTTTCTGGTGTATTTGCTTTTTGTTGGAGGTGTAACCTTGTATATAATTGTTTCCCATTATGAGGACACCTGACATCTGAGGCAAGAAAAATTGATGCAATGGCGTCGGCTGCATACTTTATACCCCTGACTACCTGACGTCATGGAAGATGAGACAGCAATCGATGCAGGACCCAAAACTTTGATAATCAGGCTGACTAAGGGCTACCTGCAGGCAGATAACCCAGATGCAATGACTGCAATAGTGAATACACTCGAACATCTACGTTTATGGTAAGTGTACACAACTGTACTTTTCCTACACTGTTTTGTTTTTGGACCCACTACACTTGTTTAATGGGTTGTTTTGAGACTTCGGGGGTACCACGGATATTGCCTGTTGTTTTTAGATTGACCTACTTCCTAACCTAGCATCCAGTACAGTTATTACTAAGATGAAGGGTCATTTTTCTGTTCATGGTAGTCCACACAAAGTTATTTCTGACAAGAGCACGCAGTTTACAAGCCAATAGTTCAAAAGATTTGCTGAAGAATGGGCCTTTACTCATGTCACAAGTAGTCCAGGGTATGTGCAGTCAAATGGTTTGGCAGAACTTGCAGTTCAAAGTACAAAACAGTTACTTTGAAGGCAAAGCAAGACAATAGTGATGTGTTCCTTAGTGTGGAATCTCAGAAATGTTCCTCATGACAAACACCTTGGTTCACCTGCTCAGAGACTTCTGTCGAAACAAACCAGAACCACATTACCAATCAGTAGTCAGTTGTTGGTTCCATGAGTCAGGAAGAACAGATCAGTGAAAGCCAATCTGTTGAAGCGCATATCCCAGAAGTCCTACTATGATAAGACCAGTAAACCATTTAATCCATTACGAGAGGTAGAAGTGGTAAGGATGCAAACATCCAATGTTTATGATCGGATTGGTGTCATGAAGAATATTGGTCCAGAGCCGAGATTGCTCCTTCTAATTCTACAATGTACAATCTTTAGGCCTTATTGAAATCATTTTAGACAGTGTCCCAGCCTATACCACAGCACGTAGCCTGTGAGAAAGACTCTCTATCTCAGAGCGAGTTGTCCAGTGTCCCAATTCCAGAGGACTTTCCTGTTCATGTGACGAATCCAGAAGTTCCTGATATGAGTTGTGCACCGCAGACTGTCCCTGTTGCTAAATTTGATCCCAACTGTTACGTTACGAGATGTGGTCAAATCTCTAAACCCTGTAACGGATGTAAAGCAACTTGGACATGAACATTGTGTTTTCTCTAATGTATATAGTGATGCATGTCTAACTCTAACATTGTTTTGCATAAAGGGCAATCTTTTTAAGAGGGAAGATGTAGATCAATATATGTGTATATACCTTTAAAAAGCTATCCATGAGCTTGCACAAGTGTATAAATACTGAGCACGTGCAAGCTAGACTGCCATTTTGTTGTAAGCTGTTGAGATGTAAGCATGTATGTATGTCTGTTAACTAGTTTGCTCATATTTAAAGGTGCTGCTATCCATCCTGATGCGTTTCTGTATATTAAAACATCTAAAGAAAACCCCAAGCCTTCTTGTTATATGTGTTAGAGATGAACGAGTGACAATCCCCATGCATCAACATATCTGGATGTGATTGTGACTTCATGGAAAGCTGCAGGTCATCCTTCGTTAATGCCCTCTACAATGGTTCCACCTTATTTACTCCTGAGGTCAAGGATACACTTACCAGTAGTCAGCAGGATGGCAAGACTCTGTTTGCAGTGGAAGTATGCTTCTCCACCCCTCAAAGAACATTCTCTAGAAACCAGAGATTGGGAAGGAAGGTGTAGTTCCACAAATCAGAGTTCTTTCTATGGCTTCCAAGGTGACAGACCATCCTGTGACAGAGGGAGGAGGGATAATTTTTTAATGGAGGTCACTTTTCTGAGAGCCTTTCATCGCCTCTGAACATTTGCCTGACTGCTGTGCTATGGAGGCAGTCTGGGGGCATCTATCCTTACACCCTGGAGCCTGGCAAAACTTAACATTAGATTCATAGGTGCTAAGGATAATGTCCAGAACCTGTTCAATTCCATTTTTCCTCCAACCCCACGAGAAGAAGAAAGCCCCCGATGTTCCACCCAATCAGTGGGACTTAGCAGCCATAGAAGTTTCAAAGCTGCTAGAAAAAAGTCATCCAACTGGTCCTCTACACTCAGTTATAATCCAAAGTCTGTTCCAGGTTCTATTTAGTGCCAAAGAAGACTGGGGACTTCAGATCCATTTTGGATCTAAGTCACTTCAACCAATTCGTAAAACAGACAAAATTCTGTATGTCATGGTTCAGTCCATTTTGCCCCTACTGAGGTAGGACTGTTGGATGTGTTCTGTGTATCTCCAGGATGAGGATGCTTACTATCGCATCAGAATAGCCAAACAGTCCAGGAGATTCCTCCTCTTTTGGCTTGAAGCCATTCATTTTCAGTTTTGAGCTCTGCTATTCTGTCTCACCACAGCCTCCAGGATGTTTAACAACATCATGGCAGTGGTAGTGGCGCACCTGCGCCTTCATGGGGATCCAGGTTTTCCTATGTCTAGACGATTGACTTCTCACTTCTCCCACTGAGCACCTTCTTCTCAGACACCAGAGCCATGTACTTCAATTGCTTCAAAACTTAGAATGTCAGTAAACCTACCAAAATTTCAGTTGACTCCAGTGCAAACCATAGGAATTATTGGATACCACCTAAAGAACAAACTTCAGATAGTCTGACTTCTTCAAACCTGGGTCCAGTCACTTCCCCTGACAGCCCTATATGTTCCTCATCCAAAACCACAAATGAGGTTAATCCCAAGTCTCTTGGGCCTCATGGCGTCTAAGATTCTTATTCTTCTAGCAAGATTTTTCATGAGGGTACTGCAGTGCACTTTATCAGTACAGTGGACACAGTCCACTCACCTTCTACATGTAAAAGTTTGTATTATGCAAGTCTGCAAAAATCACATTGCTTGGTGGATAACTTTCCCATTGGTGACCAAGGGCCATGCTTTCCAGATGGATCCTTCAACAATAGTGGTGACCACAGACACATCCCTTTTAGGGCAGGGGTGAGCATTTTGAAGAGAAAATGGTCCAAGGTACATGGTTGACATCAGAGCCAATCTTCATATCTGCATTTTGGAGTTGAGGTCAGTTTTCTTAGCCTTGCAGGCTTTTCAGGACCTACTCCTCAAGGGTGCAGTATCCATGCAAACAGCAACAACATGAGTGTTGTATAGTATATCAGCAAACTTGCAGGATCCTGTTCCTATCCTCTTTTTCAGGAACCCATGAGAGTTTGGCAATGGGTGATGTCTTCACAGTGCATTCTGATAGCAAAACACATTCTGGGGACCTCCACTGTTTTTGTGTACAAATTAAGCAAGACAGTACTAATGCCTTACAAATGGTTCCTCAACCCTGCAGTGACGCAAGCAATTTTCAGTTTCTGGTGCCAACCTTGCTGTGACATTTTGCCTCCTATCTAAGCAACAAATGCAGTAGGTAAAGGGGAGAGTCACCAAGGGATGCTATGGTCCACAGTTAGCTTCCAGGTCTCATGTATGCTTTCCTGTTTCCTCTAATAAGCAAGCTCATACAGAAAGCCAGACAGTGCAAGACCATGGTTATCCTCATAGCATCCTTTTGGCCTTGACAGCCTTGATTCCTCTTCCTTTTGCCTCTTCTAGTACATCCTCCATGGATGTTGGATCAGTATCCCATCCATCCGGACTGCCTCCTCCAGATCAGATATCCATGATAAATTGTATGGTTTTTCCAATTTTAACCATAGCCAGAGATGCCAGGCTTCCACCTGCAGTAGCCAGCGTTCTTTCTATTTCATAGAAACCATCTGTTAGGAAAGTTTTTCACAGCAAATGGAAAATATTTTTTTTTATTTGGGTCTATTCTAAGGGCTAAACCCTGCTCTGCATCAATTCCTTCCATACTTGAATTTCTGTCTGATCTGATTGACAAAATATGCAGTTTTGCTACTATCGAGATTAAACTGGCAGCTTTTTCCAGTTTTCATGTTGGAATTACAGTATGTCGATTTCATCTCTCAATATCTCAAAAGCTTTTCTTAAGGGTATATTTCTTTTGAGACCTCCCAGTAGAGGTCTGGCAACTCCATAGGACATCAGCATTCTCTTACAGGGTCTAACCCAACCCCTTTGAGCCTGCTAATAAAGTAGATTTCAAATTTCCTACTTGGAAAACTATTATTCTAGTCACTGTAATGTCAGCTAGACAAATCTCAGAAATACAAACCTTCTCATCAAAGCCCCCATATCTGTTTTTTTACAAGAACAGAGTTTCCCTTAGAACTAAAGCATCCTTTATTGCTAAGGTGTCATCCAATACTAATTTAAATCATTCTGTTCATCTCCCTGTAATGTCCTTCTGTTCACTTACTGCAGTATTCTTTACTTGAGGAGTATCTCCGCCAGAAGGTGTCCAGTGTCAGCCAGTATGCAAAAGTCTTTTGCCACTATAGGGTACGTGGTACAGCTGACATCTGCTGCAGTCGGACATAGGCCATAAAACAGATGTATGCAGGTACCATCCATAGCTTTTCTGCCTCCAGTCAGAACACCAGCTCAGACCATCAGTCTTACAGTTTCCAGTGCTTCTGACTTCTGCTTTCAGGTATGTGCCCCATTGGGGAATCTCTTTCCTTGTTATTTTATGCCATCCAAGAAGGGCAAGTGCCAGTGTGGAAGACAAATTCCACATAAGGACAGCCATATTCAGTGTCTTTTTTTGCCTAGGCCCCAACCACAACCTTAAGCCGTGGAGTATCTGCCAGTCGTTTGTTCCTAAGAGCCTTAGAAGCAGGGTTTTGTCACTAGCTTTGTATTTGAAAAACCAACTGTTAAAATTGTTAATGAAGTGTATGGAGGGTTCCTAGAGGCCCAAAACCATGCCATGGAAGCACAAGGCCAAGAAACCATGGCCTGCGTCTTACACTGCACCTCACCTATTAGACATATTTCCCAAGGTGCTCATCGGCCCTGAGGCACGTCCGATTCCAGCCATGGAGTCACAGGCCGAACCCACTTCTGAGGTCGCCTTGACTTATGCAACGAGCACGTCTTAAGATTTGGAACGTCTGATCTGGATGTCGAGGGGGAACCCAGACTTGAATGCATTGAGGAACTTAGGGATTTACCACAAATGTCTGCTAGTTGTCAGATCCAGCCTGAAACTTTTGAATTCAGGCTTTCATCCGGTCCCCCGATGTTACAAAAAATATTTTTTCCAGCAAAGAAAAACCGGAAGACAAAGCTTGTCTCCTCTGTACAAGAAGCTTCTGCAGATTGACAGGCCTTCTCCGAGCTTTTTCATTCTTTCATTGCTCTTAAGCAGCCTACCTCTCAACCTGCCCCCTGACACAGCCTCTCAGCCTTCCCATAAAAGGGCTAGGGACCCAGGTTCTTCAGATGAATCCTATTCTGATGAAGAAGAATAGTTAGACTGCTCTACTCAAATCCCTTCCACTCAGGAATACATCTCCCCCGAGGAGGACTCAGTAGGGGCAGACTCTTTCATGGAGGAAATGTCCATTGGGAAGACCATCCCGAAAATGCATTAACATTTTAAGTAGGATTTTTCCCAAATCTCAGATGTCTAGAAAGAGTATTGCCAACTTTTACAAGTGGACTTTCCCAGCTCTTCTGTAGTGCCATCAGTGCATCCATCCTTTTTTGGGTGCTTTTCACCATGCATCCCAAAACCCAGCCTCTCAGGCTCCATCTCCCAAAAAGCCAGACCATTTCTACAAAGTCCCTGAGGATTGCCAATTTCTTTTCAGGTACCCAGCTGCAGACCCAGCAGTGATCTCTGTTGCTACTAACAAGCATTCTGGAATGGTCCTTTCTACCTTACTACTACCAATGGACAAGCAAAGTAGAACCCCGGAAAGACTAGGGAAAAAGGCATACACTTCAGCCACTTTGGCTTTCAGACCTATCAACTATCTGACATATATGACTAAGTACTCCCAAGAACTTATGTCTCAAGCAGCTTGTCTTATCTCAGACCTCTAACATGCTGAGGGAAAGCACTTAGCCCTGTTTCTTTCAGGAGCTTCTTCCCAAATAAAAAGACAATCCATCTAATGCATCTCTAATGCTGCTGAGGCCTGCGCTAGGACAGCTGCTACCGGGTCAATACTCTGAAGATTCTCATGGCTTAGACTTCAGCCACTGCAGGACAATTTCAAATCCAAATTAATTGATGCCTCTCTGGACAATGCAGCCTTGATTGGGCCAGCTACTGCTGCCCTTTTCAAAACCGTATAAGAAAAGTCTAAGAAACACAGAGTTAAAGCACCTTTTAGTCTCTCTGGTGCCCAGGTTCCATAGTAATTTCTCCTACAAGCTTGTCATTGTTCACAGCCATTCTCAGCACCAACAAAGCAAAGATTCTATGGGAGGTAAGAGAACACAGAGGACTAGGACTCCTCAGGCACCACCTCAACAAAAACAGCCTTTTCCGGACAAAGCAGGGAGTATCTGACTACACTGCAACCGTTTCCCCACACCCTCTCTCCCTCTGCCTCTCAAATGCTCTCAAGACTTGGCAAACCTGCAGTGGAAAATTATTTTATTTATTTATTTATTTATTTATTCAATTCAAGAATGTTCCTAGTTGCCAGAAAGGATGGCCCCTGGAGATCAAGCCTAGACTTAACTCATCTCAATGCCTTCTTAAAGGTTCCAGCCTTCAGAATGCTAATTCTACAAACCCTTTTTCCTCTGCTTCTTCCACAGGGATTCATGGCCTCTCTAGACATAAAAAGATGCCTATCTCCACATCCCCATTCACCCAAAGTACAGGAAATGTTTACGTTTTTCTATGGGTTCATGGCACTTTCAGTTCTCTGCATTGCCCTTTGGAGTCTCTACAGCACCAAGGGTTTTCACAAAATGTTTGGCTCCAGTGATTGTTCGCTGCAGGCTCCTAGGTATCCAGATTTTCCCACACCAGGACGACTTGCTGTTACAGATCCCAAACCCTCAGGTTCTTCAGCAGAACCACAGACTACCATTAAACTCCTGGGAAATCTGGGATTCACAATAAACTTCTGAAAATCAACCCTTACCCCTTCACAAGACCACATCTTTCTGGACTGCTGAATCCAGAGAGACATAATGAAAATCTCTCTCACCTGAAAAAACAGAAGGACCTTCAGGCCTTCTTTCGATCACCCTCCCATTAAACCACATCATGGCCAGGGAATTCCTCAGGGTTCTAGGTTTTATGGCCTCAACCATACCTATGGTGCCCCTGGCAAGGCTTGACCCAACACTCTCATAGGTTGGTACTAGGCTATCAGCCCTAGGGCCTATACAAGCCTAACCATAACAATTCCCTGGCAATTTCTTCCCACAGTATTTACTTCCCTGGACCCCTGTCTAGCAGGGCGACTGACGTGATCCCCGGGGTGAATTTCCTCTCTCCCATCCAGTCATCAAGGTTCCTTTTGAAGAAGGCCAAAGAGGCGCTCTGCTTGACATGTATGGGCAGTCTATTCCAGAGTCTGGGGAGTCTCTGGGTCAAGAACTTATCCCTTCAGCATGTTTTGTTCATAGTGATGACAAGGTTTAGATCCTTGGAGTGTGCGTCTCTGAGGGATTGGGATTTCTTTAACTGTAGTATGTTCAACAGCTCTGGGTTTGACATGGCCTTGTATGTTAAGCAGAGATTGCCTCTGAGTAGACGATATGCGAAAGAGTACAGGTGGAGTTTTTTTTAGACAGTCAGCATAGGGCATCTGCTTTAGGCCTGTGATTCTTTTAGTGAGGTATTTCTGCAGCCTTTCCAGTTGCAGATGTCTTGAGAGGTACATACCAAACAGGGCTTTGTAGTCTATAATAAGTCTAATGAGGGATGTGTACAGTGGGAGAATGACCTCCTTTTTTGTATGAAAAGCCCTTATTGATGAGGTGTGCCACATAGAAGGATTTCCTGACTGTTGTGGAGATGTGGTTATCGAAGGTGAGACCACTGTCCACCTGTGTCCCTAAGTCTCTTATCACACTTTCGGTGTTTAGTGTACTGCCACCTATGTGGCAATTCATGGACACGTTTTTTCCCAAAGGGGATAACTATACATTTCTTGGCATTGAGCTTGAGCCCATGGCTCTGGCACCAATCATCTATTTCTGTAAGGCCCTTTTGTAAAATATCCACATCGTTTGGGGATTCAATAATGGCTCCCAGTTTGCAGTCGTCTGCGAACTTTGTTAGCCAGAGTCCCTTAGTGTTGGCCTGTACTTCAGAGAAGTAGATGCCAAACAAGAGCAGTCCCAAGACTGAATCCTGAGGTACTCCACTTGTCGCTTGTCTGGAGCTGGATTTCATCCAGTAGAATACATCATTCCCCTCATCCCATGCCTGAAGAAGGAACTTCTCTGGTGGATACAGCAGGTACAACTAAACTTAGAACCCAACTCTACATCCCTAGACCCAGTAGTCCAAGAACTTTGTACAGACACATCAGGTGTTGGTTGGGGCATGCCCCTGGGCAAATTTTACAGTCCAAGGAAGGTGGTCCGTCTCACAGAAGAGGGAACATGTCAGTGTAAGGGAGATGTGAGCATTGCTCCTAGCCTTACAAACCTTCCATTCCCGCCATTGTGCCCATACACACTAAAACTGTTCACAAACAACACAACTGTACTTTGGTACGTGAACAAGTGGGGGGGGGGTAGATCCTACCTCCTGTGCATACTGGCTTTCCTCCTGTGGGAATTCCTGGATCAACACAACATGACAGTGCAAGCCATGTATGTTCCCCCAAGAACCTTTTGGCAGACTGTCTGAGCAGGTCCTGGACCCAATCTGAAAAATGGAAGCTTCACAGGGATGTGTTCCTGGACATAGTCCACTAATGGGGTACTCCACACATAGACGTAATTGCCTCCTCCATGAGCAAACAACTTCCAAAATTCTGTGTCAGAGTCCCAAGTCCTCTGGTTTGGAAAGTGGACACCCTCTGCTGGAAGAGGATGTTTTCTATATGCATTTCTTCCCCTTCCTTTAATACCAAAATTCTTGCTCAAAATTAGGCAGGATCAACCAAATATTTTGCTGGTGACTCCATTTTGGCCATGACAGCATTGTTTCCCCCCTCTACTGCAATTAGCCAAGGGCCATCATCACAAGTTAACTCACAGAGAGTGGTCCTTCTCACACAGAACGTCCACACCTGTCAACACTACAGCTGACACTGTGGGTGATAGAATTCTAATTCCCTTCAGACACCTTTTCTCTGAGGACGTGGTCATGGTTTTGCAGGAGGCCAGAAAACACAACACTAGAAAGTCTTAACGCTTCCAAATGGAAAATATTTTCACTGTGGTGTCTCTCTAAGAACCAAGACCCAGTGGCAAAGGGAATACCATTGGTTCTGGAATATTTGTGTGAACTGCTATCAGCTGGCCTGGCTTATTCGTCAGTTAGAGCTCACATATCAGCTGTCTCTGCTTGTCTGCCTTTATTCCTTTCTCTGGCATCCAAGTTTAAGGTAAAACAATTTCTTAAAGGCGTCCTCCACATTAGGCCTCCCAGGAAACCTATTCCTCCTCCTTGGGACCTTAATTTTGTTCTAGAGAACTTGACATTGGCCCCCTTTGAGCCTGCAACTTCTGCCTCCCTCAAACATTGCTTGTGGAAAACCGTAGCCCTGACTTCAGCTAGAAGAGTCTCGAAACTCCAAGCCCTGATGGCAAATGTTCTTCGTGTTTCACTGTTGCAGTCATTACATTTGGGTTATCTGCTTGCAGTAGCCCTCAGTTGGCCTGATTAACAAAGTCTTGGGTCTTGCATTGGTTGCTGTCCCTTCTTCAGTGACGTCAGGTTGTCAGGGGTTATAAAACATGCAGCCGACACCATTACATCAGTCTTTCTTGCCTTGCGGTGCTCGAAGCAGAAGCAGTTCGCAAGTGCCGGTCGGCCGACTCCTGAAATTTTCATTTTTGAGTTTCAGAACCGAAGTCTTCAACTAAAAGATAAGTACCCCATTGGGTAAACTTTTTCTTGCTCTAAACCGATGTCAATAAAAGTAAGTAAATGCATTACTTGTGGAAAGCAAATACCTCATAAAGATTTTCATTCATACTGTATTCCTTGCCTAGGCCCTAACCATGACGTACCTCGCTATCGGTTTTGTGCCTTATTTAAACCACGAACTATCCGTCGTCAGTATATTTTCGCTTCTAAATATTTTGGTGCTCAATTCAATTATCCTGATATGACTTCGGTAAGCCATCCAACTGCCGACATTCCAAAAAAACACAAAGATAGACAGACACAGGCCGCCTGGGTCCAAAGCTACCGACGAACCTTCTCCTAAGACAGTCGCCAGTTCGCCGGTACTCAGTGCGGCCCTTTCACAGCCCCTGATACCCGCTACTTCAGATTCGCAGGCCTGTACTGAGACCCATTCGGAGTCCGGTATGCTGCGAGATGCTTCAACTGTGGAACCTGCGGATGTCTCTACCTTGGATGGGTCCAGAGCCGCTGTGCAGGCACCGGCTTCTGAGTGTGTATTCAGGCCTACTGACTTGCATATTAAACCGATGCCATCATCTTCTTCAAGGCCTAAAACTCAAACCATGCCTAGAAAACTGATGCCCAGACCGCATGGTCAGGCTTCTATGCTTGAAAAACAAATGATAAGAATGGCTGAAGACCTTATTACTTTAATCAGGGGAAGCCAGCCTTCCCCCTCTAAGAGACCTAGGACTGAGTTTGCTTATGGTACTTCTGACCAGGATTCTGAATTTTCTGTTTCCTCTGATGACCAAGATTTACCCTTATCTACTTATGAGGAATCTGATGCTGAGGACTGTATTTCCTCTGAATCCCCCAGAGGATTTCCCTTTTGGTGAAACCTTGCATACTCTCAGGGAGCATTTTCGTTAGGCAGGTCAGAATTTCTCTGATTCTAAAAAGAGGTTTAGGGATTTCTTACTATTGCCCCAGCACAGGCCTTTAGCAATACCTCCTGTACTAGACATTGTTGTTGATGCCTTTTCGGAATCTAGCCTGGCTCCTGACTCTTTACCTCCTGCTCCCAGAAAACGTGATAGATATTACAGGGTCCCTGACTCTCACAAGTTCCTTTTTAAAAATCCTACTGCAGATCCTGAGACCATTTCATGGGGACCCAAGGGTATTAAAGCTACTACTGCCAAAAATCCTACCCCCTCTGATAGAGACTCCAGGGCGCTGGTTAGATGGGGTAAGAAGGGTATACACTTCTGCAACTTTGGCCATTAGGGCCTTAAACTGCCAGTTTCATATGTTAAAGTATCATCAGCATATTATTGGATTGCTTAAACAGAAAATGATGTTGATTCCTGATTGTGCTGAAAATAAGGATTTACTGCACTCGGCTGAACAAGTTAGAAAACATACTTTACAATGTGGTTTTGATTCACTAGAGGCATCTTATAGGGCTGCTGTTACTGGGTCTGTATGTAGAAGGCATGCTTGGCTTAAGGAGCAGTCCTTGCCAGATCATGTTAAAGCGAAATTACTGAATGCTCCCTTAAACCAGAACCGCCTGTGTGGCAACAAGGCAGAAGAAGTTCTTAAAAAGATGGAGGAAAAAGCTAAATCTATGCAAACTGTTAAAGATTTTTTTACAAGTACAACCTCCAAGGTGTAGTAGGCATTGGCCTTCCAAGAATTGGTCTTTTCCTGCCTCTTCCAAACCTTCTTAGTCCAAACCCAGATCCAGCAGAGCTCCCAGGCTTCAGTCCCAGGGTACGCGCAGGACTAAGCAGTGGGGGGCTTCCACTTCCAAATCTGGGAGTAATAAAACTCCCCCTATGGTAAACTTTCTCAATGGCTTCTTTTTAAAACTTCCAAACACTTCTCAACTAATGGCCCCTTTGGGGTGAAAGATTGCTCTTCATGCAAATAACTGGGAACTCATTACCCAGGACAAATGGGTTTTAAATAGTGTCCCAGGTATATCGATTTCACTTCCACATGTTACCAACACCAAGCAGATGGCCAGATCTACCCCCAAATCAGTGGACAGAAGCCCAATAGCAAGTACTTTCTCTCTTAAGCATGGGGCTATTCAATTGGTACCAAAAGAGGAAAAGGGATAAGGTTTCTACTCAAGACTTTTCCTGGTACCCAGAAAAGACCATTCATGGCGTCCTATCCTGGACCTGTCTACTCTAAACACCTTTTTGGCAATTCCAAAATTCCAGATGCTGTCTCTTCACCAGTTGCTCCCTATGCTAGACAAAGACGCCTGGTTGGCAACACTGGATTTAAAGGAAGCATAACTGCACATCCCAATTAGAATCTTGCAGAAGATACCTATGCTTCAAAGCAGGCTACATGCACTATCAGTTCTCTGCACTGGCTTTGACTTATCTACTGAACCCAGGGTATTCACAAAGTGCCTAACTCCAGTCAGTGCATTTTGCAGGCAAAGAAATATTCAGATATACCTGTACCTGGACGATTGTCTAATTCAGGCAGAAAGCCAGGACATACTTTTGAATCATCTGGCCTTTGTACAAAGAGTGCTAACATGTCTGGGGTACACCATAAACGAAAATAAATCACACCTGGTACCCGGTCAAAAATTATATTCCTGGGAGCAAGCTTGAATACAACTTCCCAGATGGCTTTCCTCATGCCAGAGAAACAAATTCATTTGACAACCTACTTCAAACAAGTGGCCACAAAAACCTTGCTATCTTCAAGGTAAATACTACAAGCCTTGGGGTTCATGCCCTCCTGCATTCTTCTAATTCCATATGCAAGACTGCATATGAGGAAACTACAATGGTATCTAAAAAGCCTATGGTGTCAACATTCTCAGGATCTAGACGAAATGATTCCTGGGTCATACCTTGCCTACGCCTAGAGTTTCTTTGGTGGGCAGAGGCCTGACACCAAAACAAAGGACTACCATTCACACCACCCCTTGCTGCCCAAGCCCTAAGAACAGACGATCAGACTATGCATGGGGGCTCACCTGGCAGGAAGTGCATTCAGGGCAAATGGAACCCAAGTCAAATGCACCTGCATATCAATCAAAAGAAATGTTAGCTGTACAGAATGCTCTGACAGCCTTCAAGGGCATCATTTTTTCAAGACAATTAATGGTAAACATGGACAAACACCACTGTTATGTGGTACATAAGCGGGGTACACATTCTTACCCCTCTGCAGACTAGTCATGGCATTGTGGAACACAGTCCTGAGTTACCAAGTGCATCTACAAACTCAATTCCTACCAGGAAAACTAAATACACTGGCAGACGAAGCTAACCACTAACCTCATGGACCCTGCAATTTAATGGAAACTGGAACCAAGGATTTTCAACATTTTGGCAAGCAAATGGGGGAGCAGATATAGACCTGTTTCCTACCCCCAGAACTATCAATTGGAGAAATTTTGCACAAGGACTCCCACAAACAAGCCTGGAAAGTGGATGCTCTGTCCCTCAGCTGGAAAAACTATCAGTTTATGCCTTTCCTCCTCTGTCTCTGCTCTCCAAAGTACTACTAAAGATCAAACAAGACAAACCAAAGATGATTTTGATTGCACCAGACTGGCCATGCCAACAATAGTACCCTCTCTTGCGCAGTGTGTCACTGGTGACCCCATGGCACCTGCCTCAAACTCCTACCCTATTGTCTCAGCAGGAGAACCAGATCCTGCACCCTCAGCTTCAAACACTGAACTTAGCAGCTTGGCTAATTACCTAATCTCTCCTTTACCATCCCTCAGTAAACAAGGATATCATTTTAGAGGCAAGAAGGCCTAGTACTAGAAAATCTTACGCTGAAAAATGGAAAAGATTCTGTGCCTGGAACCAATCTCAAGGGATGAACACAACATTGCCCAATTTACCACAGATTTTACAATACTTCACTGAGATGCTTCACAAGGGCCTGTCTTTCTCCTCCATCAAAATTCATGCCTCAGCCATTTCAGCTCATTATAGCACAGTGCCTCCCCTCTTCTCTCATTCACTGCTCAAGCAGTTCCTCAGAGGGGCCAAAAATTTACGACTACCCAGAAGAGCTCCAACTCCAGCCTGGGACTTTAACTTTGTATTGGAAAAGCTCACTCTTCCTCCTTTCGAGCCAGCAGCTACTGCAGACTTAAAATTCCTTTCTTGGAAAACAGCTTTCCTTTTTAGCAATCACTTCAGCAAGAAGGGTATCCGAGTTACAGGCCTTCATGGCAGTGGAGCCTTTCATCATCTTTCTTGCAGACAGGGTGTCCCTCAGGACCAGTCCCTCCTTTATGCCGAGGGTGGTATCCAGTGCGGCCCTTAATCAGTCTATTCATTTGCCAACCTTCTTTCCTAATCCACAGAACAAAGGGGAATGGATACTGCACTCCTTAGATGTGCACAGACAACTTAGATTCTACTTGGACAGGACTAAACCTCAAAGGAAATCTGACCAACTACTGGTGGCATTTGCTGCTTGGGCAGAGGGGAAGGCTATTTCAATGCAAATAATTTCCAAATGGATAGGCCATTGCATTTATTTCTGCTACAAGCACCATGGAAAACCTTTCCCACAGGGGATCAGACCCCACTCAACCAGGGCTGCATCTACCACTACAGCCTTTCTCAGAGGCGTCCCTACCAGGGACATCCTAGAACCCTGCTACCTGGAGTTCTGTACATAGTTTCACCAAGCATTACCATCTGCCAATTTTCTCTAAATCTAGAGCTGGCTTTTCCACTGCAGTCTTGCAGGGCCTTATAGCTGGTCCTAATGCTATCTAAATTCCTCCTCCCATCCTTAGCTTTGGGAATCTACCCAAATGTGATGACTGCAACAGTGAAACACAAAGAACATAGTACAGTTGTGTACACTTACCATAAATGTAGATGTTCAAGTGTATTTACTGTTGCAGTCCTGGTTACCCTCCCTCCAGCCCCCTTACTTCTTTTGGCTATACCTCTACTCTCCTTTACTATGCTCAAAAGCTTTTTGGTGTATTTGCTTTTTTGCTGGAGGTATAATCTTGTATATTTATATATTTAATTGCTTCCCATTAGGGGGGCACCTGACATCTAGGACAAGAAAAACTGATGTAATGGCATTGGCTGCATGTTTTACACCAGTGACGTCATGGAAGAAGGGACAGCAACTGATGCAGGACCCAAGACTTTGTTAATCAGGCCGATTGAGGGCTACCTACAAGCAGATAACCCAAATGTGATGACTGCAACAGTGAATACACTCGAACATCTACATTTTTGTAAGTGTAGACAACTGTACTTTCCCCCCTTCGTAGTCTTTCATAAGGACAGAGTATCACTAATAACTGACCCTTCTTTTTATGTCCAAGGTCAGCTGCCTTTCAGGTGCCAGGATCTGCCACATAGCATAACACTCAGGTCACTCCACAACAAGTACAAATATAACACTGTCATTGTCCATGTTGGTGTGAATGACCTGAGATGTACTCTCCTGGACTACATGAAAAGGGACAGTCCTTCAAGCATTAGGGTTCATGGCATCTTGTATTCTGGTGCTTCCAATGCCAAACTGCATATGAGGAAGCTACAATGGTATCTCAAAAATGTATGGACACAGCACTGCCAGGATTTGGACACTGTCATTCAAATAATACCTTGCCTTCAAAAAGAATTTTGTGGTGGGCTCAGGAATGTCACCTAAACAAGGGACTCTCTGTGACCCGGCCAGAGGCGAGTCAGATTTAACGACAGATGCCTCGGACATTGCTTGGGAGCTCATCTAAATGGAAAGTGGATACAAGACAAGTGGCCTGCCAGACTACAGCATCTACATATCAACATGAAGGAGATGTTAGCAGTCCAGTTTGCATTAATGGCCTTCAAGGAGTTACTTCTTCCAGGGCAGGTGTTGATGCTAGCAGACAACACAACTGTCATGTGGTACATCAACAAGCAAGGGGAACACATTCTTATCCTCTATGCAGGCAAGCAATGATTTTATGGGAGACTGGCTAAGCTTGCAACTAACTCTTCAGGCAAGGTTTCTGCGGAGCACAGAACTCCTTAGCAGATGTGTTAAGCAGACAAATCATGGATCCCCAACGAGTGGAAACTGGATCTTCATGTATTTCAGAAATTGACAGTGTCATGGGGAACTCAGACATAGATCTGTTCGCTTCTCCACTAAACCACCAGCTGCCAAAGTATTGCACAAAGGGGTTTCATCACACAGCTTGGAAAGTGATGCTCTGTCTTTCAGTTGGAAAAACCTTCATGTGTATGCCTTTCCACCTCTGCCTCTTCTTCCAAAGGTACTATTAAAGGTCAGACAAGACAGGCCAAGGATGATTTTGATAGCTCCAGATTGGCCTCGGCAACACTGGTACCCACTACTACGGAGTCTAGTAAAGAAGCCTCCTTGGCCTTTACCTCTGATTCCTCATCTGTTATCTCAGAAGGACGGTCATCTGCTCAATGTCAAGCTTCACTCTCTTCATCTAACAGCCTGGCATATTCTGTGTTGAAACACAGCAGGTCTCAACTTCCTCAACAAGTTTTAAATGTGATTATGGAAGCTAGAAGACCTAGTTACAAGGAAAGTGTACGCAGAAAAATGGAAGAGATTTTTATTTTGGAGTACAGCACAGAATTTGGAGATTTCTGAGCCTAATTTGAGTGTGGCTCTTCAATATCTTACTGAGTTATTGGACAAAGGTTTGTCCTTTTCTTCCATTAAGATTCATGCTGCAGCAATTTCAGCTCACTATGATTGTGACCCACCATTGTTTTCGCATCCTTTGTTCAAGCAGTTTTCTCAGGGCAAAGAACATAAGACCTTTATGTAGAGCTCCTACTCCTGCTTGGGTCCTCAATTATGTGTTGGAAAAACTCTCTCTACAACCTTTTGAGCCTCGGCTACTGCTGAATTGAAATACTTGTCATGGAAGACTGCTTTTCTGTTGGCTATTACTTCTGCAAGAAGGGTGTCTGAGTTGCAGGCCCTTATGGCAGTAGAGCCCTTTTGATTTTCCATAAGGATAGGGTATCATTACGTACTAATCCTTCCTTTATGCCTAAGGTGGTTTCTAGTGTGGCTTTAAACCAAACTATTCATTTGCCTACCTTTTATGCAGACCCGCAAAATAAAGGGGAAAAGATATTGCACACTTTAGATGTTTACCGCGATTTGCGTTATAATATACGCAGGACTAAGGATTATAGGCAGTCTCAGCAGTTGTTTGTTTCTTTTGCTGTCAGTTCGCAGGGCAAGCCTGTGTCAAAACAAACTATTTCTAGGTGGATTGGCTTTTGCATTGCATTTTGTTATTCCCATCATGGCAAGGAGATTCCAGCTGGGATTAGGCCTCATTCCACTAGGGCTACTGCCACTTCAACAGCATTTCTAAGGGGTGGCAACTAAGGATATTTTGAAGCAGCTACTTGGAGTTCAGTGCATACTTTCTCTAAGCATTATCACCTTCCTATCTACTCTAAGTCTAGGGCTGGTTTTGCCAGCTGTTTTGCAAGGCATGTTGTCAGCTCCTGCTTCTTTATGATTTGCCAGCCGCCCTTACCTCTGCTTTGGGATTCTACCCAATAGTAAGGACTGCAGCAATGGGGAACGAAGAACATAGTACAGTTTTGTACCTACCATAAATGTAGATGTTCGAGGATCCCCATTGCTGCAGTCCAATTTACCTCCCTCCTTCCCTCTGTGTTTAGGGGTGGTTGTGTAGGTGAGGTTACATGCTGATATTTTTGTATATATTCTTGTATATATTGTACATATTTTTGGTGCAGGTATTTTGGGCCTTGTCTTTTTAGGGTCTTCTGACATCTGGGGCAAGAAAAGACTGAGGATATGACGTCGGTCATGCGCATTAGTACCCTGACGACTGGCGTCAGTCTAAGGCGCCCAGACCGACGTCAGCCATATACTCTGGTATTCGGCCGACTGGACAGCGGACTACCCAATAGTAAGGACTGCAGCAATGGGGATCCTCGAACATCTACATTTATGGTAGGTACAAAACTGTACTTTACTGGGTCTGTATGTAGAAGGCATGCTTGGCTTAAGGAGCAGTCCTTGCCAGATCATGTTAAAGCGAAATTACTGAATGCTCCCTTAAACCAGAACCGCCTGTGTGGCAACAAGGCAGAAGAAGTTCTTAAAAAGATGGAGGAAAAAGCTAAATCTATGCAAACTGTTAAAGATTTTTTTACAAGTACAACCTCCAAGGTGTAGTAGGCATTGGCCTTCCAAGAATTGGTCTTTTCCTGCCTCTTCCAGACCTTCTTAGTCCAAACCCAGATCCAGAAGAGCTCCCAGGCTTCAGTCCCAGGGTACGCGCAGGACTAAGCAGTGGGGGCTTCCACTTCCAAATCTGGGAGTAATAAAACTCCCCCATGGTAAACTTTCTCAATGGCTTCATTTTAAAACTTCCAAACACTTCTCAACTAATGGCCCCTTTGGGGTGAAAGATTGCTCTTCATGCAAATAACTGGGAACTCATTACCCAGGACAAATGGGTTTTAAATAGTGTCCCAGGGATATCGATTTCACTTCCACATGTTACCAACACCAAGCAGATGGCCAGATCTACCCCCAAATCAGTGGACAGAAGCCCAATAGCAAGTACTTTCTCTCTTAAGCATGGGGCTATTCAATTGGTACCAAAAGAGGAAAAGGGATAAGGTTTCTACTCAAGACTTTTCCTGGTACCCAGAAAAGACCATTCATGGCGTCCTATCCTGGACCTGTCTACTCTAAACACCTTTTTGGCAATTCCAAAATTCAAGATGCTGTCTCTTCACCAGTTGCTCCCTATGCTAGACAAAGACGCCTGGTTGGCAACACTGGATTTAAAGGAAGCATAACTGCACATCCCAATCAGAATCTTGCAGAAGATACCTATGCTTCAAAGCAGGCTACACGCACTATCAGTTCTCTGCACTGGCTTTGACTTATCTACTGAACCCAGGGTATTCACAAAGTGCCTAACTCCAGTCAGTGCATTTTGCAGGCAAAGAAATATTCAGATATACCTGTACCTGGACGATTGTCTAATTCAGGCAGAAAGCCAGGACATACTTTTGAATCATCTGGCCTTTGTACAAAGAGTGCTAACTTGTCTGGGGTACACCATAAATGAAAATAAATCACACCTGGTACCCGGTCAAAAATTATATTCCTGGGAGCAAGCTTGAATACAACTTCCCAGATGGCTTTCCTCATGCCAGAGAAACAAATTCATTTGACAACCTACTTCAAACAAGTGGCCACAAAAACCTTGCTATCTTCAAGGTAAATACTACAAGCCTTGGGGTTCATGCCCTCCTGCATTCTTCTAATTCCATATGCAAGACTGCATATGAGGAAACTACAATGGTATCTAAAAAGCCTATGGTGTCAACATTCTCAGGATCTAGACGAAATGATTCCTGTCATACCTTGCCTACGCCTAGAGTTTCTTTGGTGGGCAGAGGCCTGACACCAAAACAAAGGACTACCATTCACACTACCCCTTGCTGCCCAAGCCCTAAGAACAGACGCATCAGACTATGCATGGGGGGCTCACCTGGCAGGGAAGTGCATTCAGGGCAAATGGAACCCAAGTCAAATGCACCTGCATATCAATCAAAAAGAAATGTTAGCTGTACAGAATGCTCTGACAGCCTTCAAGGGCATCATTTTTTCAAGACAATTAATGGTAAAGATGGACAAACACCACTGTTATGTGGTACATAAGCAGGGGGGGTACACATTCTTACCCCCTCTGCAGACTAGTCATGGCATTGTGGAACACAGTCCTGAGTTACCAAGTGCATCTACAAACTCAATTCCTACCAGGAGAACTAAATACACTGGCAGACGAGCTAACCACTAACCTCATGGACCCACACGAATGGAAACTGGAACCAAGGATTTTCAACATTTTGGCAAGCAAATGGGGGGAGCCCAGATATAGACCTGTTTCCTACCCCCAGAACTATCAATTGGAGAAATTTTGCACAAGGACTCCCCACAAACAAGCCTGGAAAGTGGATGCTCTGTCCCTCAGCTGGAAAAAACTATCAGTTTATGCCTTTCCTCCTCTGTCTCTGCTCTCCAAAGTCCTACTAAAGATCAAACAAGACAAACCAAAGATGATTTTGATTGCACCAGACTGGCCATGCCAACAATAGTACCCTCTCTTGCGCAGTGTGTCACTGTTGACCCCATGGCACCTGCCTCAAACTCCTACCCTATTGTCTCAGCAGGAGAACCAGATCCTGCACCCTCAGCTTCAAACACTGAACTTAGCAGCTTGGCTAATTACCTAATCTCTCCTTTACCATCCCTCAGTAAACAAGGATATCATTTTAGAGGCAAGAAGGCCTAGTACTAGAAAATCTTACGCTGAAAAATGGAAAAGATTCTGTGCCTGGAACCAATCTCAAGGGATGAACACAGCATTGCCCAATTTACCACAGATTTTACAATACTTCACTGAAATGCTTCACAAGGGCCTGTCTTTCTCCTCCATCAAAATTCATGCCTCAGCCATTTCAGTTCATTATAGCACAGTGCCTCCCCTCTTCTCTCATTCACTGCTCAAGCAGTTCCTCAGAGGGGCCAAAAATTTACGACTACCCAGAAGAGCTCCAACTCCAGCCTGGGACTTTAACTTTGTATTGGAAAAGCTCACTCTTCCTCCTTTCGAGCCAGCAGCTACTGCAGACTTAAAATTCCTTTCTTGGAAAACAGCTTTCCTTTTTAGCAATCACTTCAGCAAGAAGGGTATCTGAGTTACAGGCCTTCATGGCAGTGGAGCCTTTCATCATCTTTCATGCAGACAGGGTGTCCCTCAGGACCAGTCCCTCCTTTATGCCGAGGGTGGTATCCAGTGCGGCCCTTAATCAGTCTGTTCATTTGCCAACCTTCTTTCCTAATCCACAGAACAAAGGGGAATGGATACTGCACTCCTTAGATGTGCACAGACAACTTAGATTCTACTTGGACAGGACTAAACCTCAAAGGAAATCTGACCAACTACTGGTGGCATTTGCTGCTTGGGCAGAGGGGAAGGCTATTTCAATGCAAATAATTTCCAAATGGATAGGCCATTGCATTTATTTCTGCTACAAGCACCATGGAAAACCTTTCCCACAGGGGATCAGACCCCACTCAACCAGGGCTGCATCTACCACTACAGCCTTTCTTAGAGGCGTCCCTACCAGGGACATCCTAGAACCCTGCTACCTGGAGTTTTGTACATAGTTTCACCAAGCATTACCATCTGACAATTTTCTCTAAATCTAGAGCTGGCTTTTCCACTGCAGTCTTGCAGGGCCTTATAGCTGGTCCTAATGCTATCTAAATTCCTCCTCCCATCCTTAGCTTTGGGAATCTACCCAAATGTGATGACTGCAGCAGTGAAACAAAAAAGAACATAGTACAGTTGTGTACACTTACCATAAATGTAGATGTTCAAGTGTATTTACTGTTGCAGTCCTGGTTACCCTCCCTCCAGCCCCCTTACTTCTTTTGGCTATACCTCTACTCTCCTTTATTATGCTCAAAAACTTTTTGGTGTATTTGCTTTTTTGTTGGAGGTATAATCTTGTATATTTATATATTTAATTGCTTCCCATTAGGGGGGCACCTGACATCTAGGACAAGAAAAACTGATGTAATGGCATTGGCTGCATGTTTTACACCAGTGACGTCATGGAAGAAGGGACAGCAACTGACGCAGGACCCAAGACTTTGTTAATCAGGCCGATTGAGGGCTACCTACAAGCAGATAACCCAAATGTGATGACTGCAACAGTGAATACACTCAAACATCTACATTTTTGTAAGTGTAGACAACTGTACTTTCCCCCCTTCGTAGTCTTTCATAAGGACAGAGTATCACTAATAACTGACCCTTCTTTTATGTCCAAGGTCAGCTGCCTTTCAGGTGCCAGGATCTGCCACATAACGCAACACTCAGGTCACTCCACAACAAGTACAAATATAACACTGTCATTGTCCATGTTGGTGTGAATGACCTGAGACGTACCTCCCTGGACTACATGAAAAGGGACATGGAGGAGCTGTCCGATCTTGTAGCCCAGGCAGGTATGACCCTAGCCCTGAGTAGCATCCTGCCATCACCCAGAATGATACCACAGTACAAAGACAAAATGATTGACTTCAACAATTGGCTAAGCTTCTGGTGTCATTCTAAGGGGATCCAGTATCTGTCTGCCTAGGATGACATGATCGCCAAACCACGATGCTTTGCCAGAGATGGCCTGCACCTGTCGCCCCTGGGATTCCGGATACTGGCTAAGGCTGTAGCCATCCCTATAGTGCCTTTTTTAGGCAAGGTTCAAATGACAAATTCACCACCATAACAGGTACAAGCAAGCATAATCTGAGGGTATTGCTATGTAATGCTAGAAGTCTAAACCTCAAAATGCACTCACTCGAGACCCTCCTTAAAATGGAGAACATCGACATCTGTGCAGTGACAGAGACCTGGTTCAAGGCTCCACAGAGTACCCCTGCATTACCAGGCCTATAATTCATCCCACACCTTTCGGCCACCTAACCTGGACCGAAAACACTAAAGGCGGAGGCGTGTCCATATTCATTTAGGATATCCACACCTCCATGCTAGTTGCTCAGCATAATGCATCTGAGATTATCCAAGTGCAACTAACTCTGGGCAAGACCGCATTCCAAATTGTAGCTTGCTACAGATCCCCCACCATGCCCCAGGATTCCCTTATTTCTTGATACACTGGAAAGTATTAGGGTACAGCCTAACACCCTAATAATGGGCGATTTCAACTACCACACCATTAACTGGGAAAACTACTCATGTACCAACTGTTGTGCTCAACATTTTCTGGAATTCATACATTCCAATGCCTTGGATCAACTTATCCACACACCCACCAGGGGCAGCAATATCCTAGACCTGGTCATTACCAGCATGGGCAACCAGTGCTGCACACCAGAGGTCAATTCCTCATTGGTCAGATCTGACCACAAGCTAATAACCCTAGACATCCACAGCCCTCCTCCACCCCCCATTAGGGAAACCACAGTAAAAAAATTTCTCCAAAGCCAACTTCACGCTTCTTAAGACAGAAGTGGCAAACTTCATGACACCCATGCTGACAGACAATAGAGGTATGACTGCTGAATCCTACACAAATGCACTTTATAAGCACTTACACAAGTGCATGGATCGTGCAAAAAAAGGAAGCCAATCTGGTGGTCCCCTGCCATAAACAAACTCTACAACAGAAGAAAGAAACTGTTGCAAAAAAAGAGTAAAATCCCATGATTGGAGGAACTCCCTGGTTAGCCTCAGTAAGAAGCTGAGATCCCTCATAAAATCCTCCAAAGCTAGTTACGAAAACAAAATCACCACTTACTCTAAAGGCAACCACAAAGCATTCTATAGCTATGTCAAGAATCTCAATGGCAACACTCAGATCTGCTCTGAGTTACAGCACAATGGCACTAAATATTCAGAACCAACTGATATTGCCAACATCCTGGCAGATAGGTTCAGTGATAACTTTACCCCCCTCTAATCCCCTAAAGGACCCATCTCTGTACCGGAAGAATGCAAAGTTCCTGTAATAACGGCTGCACAGGTAAAAAAAAAAACACTCTCCAAAGCCAAGAACACAACATCCATGGGACTTGACAATATCCCAGGCTGCGTTCTACATGAACTACAGAACGAACTGGCACCCCACCTAAGTACCATGTTCAATCATAGCCTCACCTCAGGCTATGTGCCCACTGAATGGTGCACCGCAATAGTTATCCCACTCCACAAAGGGGGAGCCACCACGGACCCAGGAAACCACCACCCCATTAGCCTGACGAGCTTGGTCTGCAAGGCTGTGGAATGTATCGTCATGGAACTTATAAACAATGACATTGGTAATCTCCAAACTCAGGACCCCACCCAGTTCGGGTTTGTAAAAGGCAGATCATGTCTCCTAAACCTGATAGACTTCTTTGATGTGGTCACCAAAACCATAGATGAGGGTAAGGTGGTTCACACAGCCTATTTAGATCTCACCAAGGCTTTCAACACCATCCCCTACTCTGGAATTATAGATAAATTCATTAAACTAGGTATAAATCCCTATGTCACAAGATGGGTTGCCAACTGACTCACTGACAGAACCCACACTGTGAAAGTAGCAGACTCCAAATCCAACTTCAGACTAGTGACAAGTGGAGTACCACAGGGTTCAGTCCTGGGTCCTTTCCTGTTTGGTATCTACTTTTCTGAAGTACAGGCTAACACAGAGCGTCCTTGGCTAACTAAGTTCGCAGATGACTGCAAACTAGGAGCCATAATCAAAACTCCAAAAGATGTGGACATCCTACAAAAGGGCCTCGCTGAGACAGATGCCTGGTGTCAAAGCCATGGCTTCAAGCTCAGTGCCAAAAAGTGCATTGTCATCCCTTTTGGTAAAAACTCTGTACCCATGAACTACCACATATGCGGTAGTCTACTTAACACCGAAAGTGTGATGAGACTTTGGGACACAGGTGGACAGTAGTCTCTCCTTTGATAATCACATTGCCACAGTAGTCAGGAAAGCCTTCTACATGGCACAACTCATCACAAAAGGTTGCTCATCCAGGAAAAAAGAGGTCATTGTTCCCCTCTACTCGTCACTCATTAGACCCAGTATAGAGTACAACGCCCCTTTTGGTATGTACCTCACAAGACATCTACAACTGGTAAGGTCGCTGAAATACCTCACAAAGAGGATTACTGGCCTCGGACACCTTACGCAGACCATCTCAAAAAACTGCAGCTTTACTTTTCTCGGTCACATATCACCTACTCAGAGGCGATTTCTGTCTAACGCACAAAACTATGTCAAACCCAGAGCTTTTGCACATGCTGCACTTAAAGAAATCCCGATTCCTCCGAGCTACACGCTCTAGGGATGTAAACCTTATCACCACAATAAACAGGACATGCTGGAGGGATAGATTCCTGTCCCAGAGACTTCCCATACTCTGGAACAAACTGCCTATCTATATCAAATAAAGCTCCTCATTGGCACTCTTCAAGAAAAATTTTGATGATTGGATGGAAGTTAGGAAATTCACCCCAGGAACCACTTCTGTGGCTCTGCTCGACAGTGGCACAGGAAAATATTTTTCTTGGGTGGTGAAAGCCAGGGTACCTTTTGGTTAGGCTTATATAGGCCCTAGGGCCAATAGCCTAGTACCTACCTATGAATAAGCTATCCCTTAACCAACATATTCAATTACCAAACTTATTCCCTTCTCCACAAAATAACAGTGAGAGGATTCTACACTATCTTGATGTTCAGACAACTGAGGTATTACATGGACAAGTTAGAAACCCTCCGAAAACCTGAACAGCTTTTTGTTAATTTTCACCCCAGGGCTCTGTCTTCCTGCATCTAACAGATCTCTTTTTGGATTTCTAAGACTATCTTCTTTTGCTACAATCACCATGGAAAGGATCTTGATGCACTTGTAAAATCCCATTCTACCAGATCTATGGCTTCTTAAAAGGTATTCTTCAAAGGATTTGATAACAGTGCCATCTTGGAAGCAGCCACCTGGTCTACAATTAATATCTTTACCAAACATTACAAGCTGGATCCTATCTCCGGAGCTAGAACCAGTTTTACCAAAGCCATTTTACATGGCTTCATAGAGAGTTCCTCTGCTCATTTCTTCTCCTTTCCCTCTTGAGCTCTTGTATTTTCCCACAAGTAAAGAATACTGCAGCAAGTTAATGGAACGATAATGAAAAGTTGTGTAAAATCTTACCATAACCATAGATGTCCTCCTCTTCACTGCTGCAGTATTCTATCCCTCCCGCCATCCCCACTCATCACTTGTTTTTCTTCGATGTATTGACCACTCATATCCTTAGCCTGGCTTCCCTCCTAGAGCATTCAGTTGTGAGGATGGTATGTGCGTACGTCCATTTTATGACCTATGTCTGACTATAGCCAACGTCAGACGTACCATTTACCTTATAGCAGCAAAAGACTTTTCTATACTGGCCGAAGTCAGGCACCTTTTGGTGGGGATATCCCTCAAGTAAAGAATACTGCAGCAGTGAAAAGAGAGAGACATCTATGGTTATGGTAAGGTTTTATACAACTTTTCTTTCTTTCCAAGATCCTCCAAGGGAAAATATCTCCTACTTTTACTACATGTTCCTAGACTACTCAGATTCTATATTCATAGGACAAAGGACTTCAGGAAAAGATGATCAGTTCATTTCCTTTGCTAGGCCAGAATTAGGAAATGCAACCTTTCTGTCCAGAAGGCTTCCAGATTGCATTTCCTTCATATATCGTAGGAAAAAAAATTGCCTTTAGCAAGTAAACCTAAAGCACACTCAATAAGAGCAGTTTCTACTTCTACACCTTTCAACAGAGGATTGTCAGTTGATATTTGTGCAGCAGCTACCTGGGAAACTGTACACACCTTTGTATCCCACTATAAGTTGGATGAACAGTAAAGATCACGCTCATCTTTTGACTCCACCATACTCAGGAGTGTCCTTCCCTGATTACCACCCAGTTTGACAACTTGGGATTCTGTCCTGCTTTTTTGAATGAATGAAAATAGACAGCATTGGATACGAAAGCTATATACTTATAACATTAGACCAATGTTGTCTCCTTTTTGTCCGCTTAAAACTCCCTTCGTCCCCCTCCCAAATTGTCACTTATGACTTGTAGATGTCAAGTGGAGATTACTTCATGCCTGAGCACTCTCCCACTAGACTGAATTTCGTTTCACCAGCCTTTGCAGATTAGTAGGTTGATTATCCATCTACCAATTTTTTTCCTTTCCATAGGTTAATTCACTAAGATACATACATGCGTGTGTGTGTGTGTACGCGTACATGTCTATATGTATAAATATTATATCCATATCTATCATTATTAGATAGATGTTATAGATGTGTATATACACACACACACACACACACACACACACACACACACACACACACACACACACACACACACACACACACACACACACACATTGTTACAGGACCAGCCACCAAAGAACTATAGTGTGCAATAAACGAGGCCATAGAGAAAAAAAACATTTTGATCACCACGGTGAAGGGCTTAAGAGGTATATTCACATTCAAACCAGATGGTTTATTAGCTTTCAGATCCCCTTAAAAGGCATAGGCTGCACAGATGATTTTGATTGGTTAAAGTATCTCTTAAAGAGGGTATGTCATAATTCAAACTTCAAAGCCCACCCCTGATAGGTGTCAGCAGTTAAACAGATTTTGACTGGATATCATGTTTTTTAAATGGTTTTACTCACTGAACACGAGTAGATCTGATGAAGGGTTAGTGTTAACCCAAAAGTGCTCATGTTCTTGTTATTACTTTGACCTTCACCATGGTGATCAAACTTGTTTCCTTCTCTCTCTGTCTATACATACATATATATCTACACACACACACACACACGCACGCACGGTGTATTTGAGAATTAACCCTTCCTTTCTTCTTAAAGTGTCTTCTGAATCATCCAGTCAGTCGGTCGGTCAGCCTGCTAGTAGTCTTTCCAAATTTCTCCAACAAAGGGCAGTACATGTTGCACTTGCTGGACGTGCACCCTCTGTTATGCTTCTGTTTATAAATAACCAAGGCAATCAGAAAAACTGATCAGCTATTTGTTTTTTTCCCCCTCCAGCCACAATTGATTATATTCTCTCTGTTAATTACTGCATCATCCCTGTATCTGCCCTATCTTTCATTTGTGCATAACCTATATACAGGCAGTTCCCTACTGCAACTTTCTGTTGTCAGTGGCCTGTATTTCTGTGATATCAGCATATCCATCCACTCCTCCTGCATAACTGCTTGCAGCTCCCCATCTCCCCCCCCGACCGTTTGCACTGCAGAGGAAGTCTACCTAGTCATTCTGCGAGTCTGCCCTGCTTTGTTCCTGTACAATGCTTGTATCTTTTCTTTTCCTTTGTGTTGTCTGTAAACACATTCTTCTTGTGCTTCTTTCATTGTATCTGCCACCTTCCATCATAAGGCATACCTCTCAATTTACAGACTTGAAAAATCTGAGAAAGTTCTATGAAAAATAGGAACATCTGGCCAAAAATCTTGATGTGAATTAGCATATAAATTGCATACGTAGTAATGTACCTCTGCCCACCCCAGTAGGGTCATGGGATACCACCACTCAGAAGCACTAAGACATCTAGTGTGAATAAATCAGTTTCAAGTTAATCAATGATCAACAGGTATTGCAGGCAGCACACATGCACATTTTATATATATATATATATATATATATATATATATATATTCATACACACACACACATATATATATATATATATATATATATATATATATGTATACTTATATGGTTTCACTTTGAAAGCTGAAAATACTGAAATGTCAAATTTCAATATCTCGGGACCATAACGTCGGAACTCCAGAATCTCGAACGCTTAGAATATCGAAAGTCACTACACTGAAAGTTCAAAATATTGAAAATTAAGTATGTCACCTATTTTTTAATTTTTTTTAATCCCATCACCACTTGTGGAGCCATCACATGCAATAATGCAACCTGCAGTCTGTCAGTACATGGTATGCCAACACCAAGTCAGATGCAGCACACAATCATATAAACACGGTCCACAGGTATATCCCGTACCACTCTCCTCACATTTTCAATATTCTTGTGATAGCCTTTAGGAATTCAATGGTGGAATATGAACTTTCATTTTTAAGTGTGCTCAAACTGGCTATGTCTTTAATTACATTTCTTCTCTTAGGTGATGGCGGACAACCACTAGCCATCCAAGCCCTAAGCTCCTCCATTCTGTCCTGTTCTCTAGTATGAGTTTTCATGAGAACAGATAGATCTGTAGCTCTGGAGCCTAACGGGCACTTCAGTCTACGGTGCCGAGCCTCCACAGAGTTTTGGGTATGAGGGAGGAATAACTCATTCAGTTCAAATGCATTCTAAAAAGTGATGGGAACAAGGGTGGAAATCTACAGTGGGATGTTGTTGTTGTGCTAAATTTGTGGACCTTGCCCAGCACATGCAAATCAGAAAAATATTTTATCAGGTCCCTGCCTTCCAGTGGAAGTGATTCCTGTAGCAAGTGGATTGCAGGTGCAACTTCCTCCTCAGATAAGAAAGCTAAGTCTACTGAAGATTTCACTGCCAATTGAAAGGGCATATTTGTATTGTATAGAGCTGCTAACCTTAATTGCCGAACCTTTCCCCAGATACTCTGGCCAAAATGAAACAAGCATCCCTTCGGTACTGCACCTTTATTTTAGCTCTGATACTTTTTATTGCCGTAGTCTCACGTAACATATTCAGAGTAGTTTCAAAACCATGTTCAGACAGTAGTTGGAAGACACAATGCCACATATAATTATATGCCTTGAGAGATTTTTTGCTCATCAAACAATACAGTAGAGGGACTGACTTCCGTACTTTACAAAGCCATGAATGCTGTACAATTAATGGCAAATTACACCCTTGTAGAGAAGAAAGTACCATCCATAAGCCAGATTGTAGCTCTGCTGAGATCATATAAGTTGTTTTAAATAGTGAGAATTAGGAAAGTATTGTCGGTAGCAGTACCTGTCTCACATTTTTCTTTGAATAGACTGGTTTTGATAGGGAAAAGGTTAACATCAATGCCCTGTAAAGTTAGATTGGGCGTAGATGGTAACCTGGTGTCCTTTCACCACACTCTGCCCACCTGTTGTAGCAGTGCTTTCCGGTTTGGTAAATTAGGTATGAAATCAATAGAGGTGGATGCTAGAGCATTATCCACTAAGAGGCAAGGGGGTATCTCGAGAAATTTTAGCCCTGTGCTTTAACACACAGCACAGCTTGTACCTTTCAATTTCAGCTGGATCCCCATTACGACTATGTGGGACTGACTTTACTAATTTTCCCCAGGAGGTAAACTTTCTGTTATAGCCTTACCTTTACAGTTCTGTGCACAGCCCTACCTTTACATTTCCCTGCCGCTTTCCTTTTGCAGCACCAGTATTTCTTCTGTTTTAGTGTGTGCTCTAAATTTAGTACATATTCCTCCAGTAGAAGAACTTCATTTCCCTTTTGAGACAAACTTTTTTTTTTTGTTGTATATCCCTCCTTTAGTTCCCGGTGGAGGATATGTCGCAATGGCCATTTTTGAGTCAGGTACTGCGTACATCCTGTTACAGATGCATTCACCTATTTATTGTATTATGCTGTATAAATTAGCAGAATTCGTTATTTTGAGTTTCAAGATGCTGGATTTTTGAGATTCTGGAATTCTGACTTTATGGTCTCGAAATACAAAAATTTGACAAGTGAAACTGTGTATATGTATATATATGTGTGTGTGTGTATGTGTGTGTATATATATATATATATATATATATATATATATATATATATATATATATATATATATACATACATACACCTACATGGGAGTATATATATATATATATATATATATATATATATATATATATATATATATATATATATATACACACACACACACACACACACACACACACACACACACACATACATGGGAGTGTGTATGTATATGCAGTTCATGTTTTATATAATAATTATTTTCTTTCTTTTTTTCTTCACACATGATGACATGATAGGGCAGACTATGACATTGATTGATGGATGGATGACAAATTCCAACCATGAATAATTATTTACTGAAAACAATTTTTTTTTAATTAATTACTTCCAAACAAGTGGTGCTAGAGGATTTGGTGGTTTTGGATATAGACGTAGCCCCCCCCACTCCCCCATCTGTGTTGATCTCCTCATCTACCTAACTTTGGGAATTTGGTCTGATGCTGAAATCTGTCTGGTGGTGACAAGTATCTGCATTACTGCACAGTAGCCCTTGCAGTTATTTATTTATTTTTATTTTTATTTTACATTTGTTAACCGGGAGAAATCCGACTGGATACATGTCCATTTTCAGTGGAGGCCCGGGGAGAAAAGCTCCAAAATTATACAAATACAGACAGTCAAAAAACAGACAAGAGTCAATCAAACAATAAATTGAAGATTCTGTTGTTTACATACTAGATATAAAATGAGATTCAAGCAATACTTTATAAGGATGTGATAGAAACAAGAATAAGGTAATGACATAATATTATTAATAATAATTCTATAGATAGTTTCATTTCAAAAAGTTCACCTGATAAAAAAGAACAAGGAGAAAAATCTTGATCATGGGGAAAGAAGTAAGCTATTCCTATGAGAAAAAACTGAGGATAAAGGTCAATTTTAGTAGAGATTTTTCAGGGAAGAGTTCAGGAGGACATAGAATTTTTATAAAGGATGGGAATCCATATCAGAGCCTAGGAATTGTCAGTCAGGAGATGAGCATTGGCATAGCCAGTGCTTCTGAAAGTGGTGAAACAGTTGTTTTTTAAATTGGGGTAGAGAGGCAGTAGAAAGAATACTGGTGGGAAGAGAGTTCCAGACTTTTCCTACAGCGTTTGAAAATAGTGCATCTCCTCCTGCGTTATAAGCTTTGACCATTTTCAAGAGTGGTCTGTTCGCGGAGCGTAGACTATTTAGATTAGTATATGGTAGGACTAATTTCTCGAGTGAGGGACATTTGTCAGGGTATTTGAGTATTTTATATACCTCAGTGAGTTGGGTAACTCTAACAAGGTTAGGGAGTTCTATCCATTTTAGGTTTTTTAGGTTGGTGCAATGATGGGTCCTATATGGAGTTCCTGCTGCAAATCTTGCTATATGATTGTATGAGCAGGATAGTTTATCTAGGATGGTTTTGTTAACATTAGTAAATATTGTGGATGCATAAAGAAGGGTGGAGAGCAAATGTGTTCGGGCAATGGTCACTTTAGTCATTGGGGTTAGGAAGTTTTTAATTGTATATAGCGATCCTAGTTTTTTGTTTACTGTTTTGATGGTTAAGTTGATATGTATGTCGAATTTCAGTTTATTATCAATAGTGACTCCTAGTAATTTCGTGTGAGGGTCTGGGGAGATAATAGTACCATTTTGGGATGTTATAGAGAAATCAATAAGCTGATTTTTGTGGGTTGGTTGAAAGAGTAATAATTTTGTATTTTTTGGATTTAAGATTAACTGACGACCAGATAGCCAGTTTTCAACTTTGGTAAAGCAACTTTGAGTTTTAGTTAATAGTCTGTCAGGAGATATATCCGAACAAACCAGTGTAGAGTCGTCCGCGTATTGAATACAGGTGGCTTCGGGAGTGGCTCTATGGAGATCATTAATGAAGACCGAGAAAAGAAGTGGACCTAATATGGACCCTTGAGGGACCCCAATGGTATTAGGTAGTAATGTGGAGAGTTTATTCTGCCACAGTACTGCTTGTTTCCTGCCAGAGAGGTAGGCTTTAAACCAATCTAGTGTCAAGTTATCCAGGTAGAGATTTTTTAAGGTATCCAAGAGTAGTTGATGGTTGACCATATCAAATGCTTTTGATAGATCTAGAAAGAGGGCTGAGGACACTTTTTTGTCATTGCGGTTGTGGTTTATTGTGTCTGTAAAGGAGAGAAGGGCAGTTGTGGTACTGTGTTTGGGTCTGAAACCATGATGGGAACTGGTTAGAAGGTTGTTATGGATAAGATAGTGGAGTAGCTGTTTATGCATACATCTTTCCATAATTTTGGCTAATGGGGACATTAATGCTATGGGCCCATAGTTAGATAATTCTGTGGACGCCCCCCCCCTTTATGGAGTGGTATAACGTGGGATATTTTCCATAAAGTCGGTATTGTCGACTTAGAAAAAGTTCGATTGATAAGGATAGAAACCGGGTAGGCTATAACATCTGCAGCTTTTTGAAGGTATTCTGCTGGAAGTAGGTCTGCAGAGGGGGTAGATGGCTTAAGTTTTTGTAATAGGGATCTTATTGAAGATGTAGGGACACTTTTTAGGTTGAAGGTATTTAAAGGTTGTGGTAACTTATCCATAACTGGTGGGTTGTTGGTGGATAGTTGGTTGGCTAAGGTTTTGATTATGTTTGTAAAGAAAGTATTAAAGGTCTTGGCTATTTCTTCGGGGTCTTTATCAATTGCTTGACTTGTTTTCCTGCTGTTGCTTTACCTTGCCCCCACAAACTAAAACAATTTGCTTATCTGATTAGCAGTGTTACTGCTCCCTCTCATGGTCTTCGCCTCCTAACAGGTCCTGTTCAAAATCTTCTGTTCCCTCTTGGTTTCGTTTGCCCTCCTGCATTCAAGATCTGTTGTGGCACAGCTGCTGCCGTGACATCTCTTTGGCTACTAGTGTTCGATGGACATGAATAGTAGCATGAACCTTTTGTTTTGTTAATCATCAGCTAAGTTAAATTGCTTTAAAATCCTGTTAGGAGGCGAAGACCATGAGAGGGAGCAGTAACACTGCTAATCAGATAAGCAAATTGTTTTAGTTTGTGGGGGCAAGGTAAAGCAACAGCAGGAAAACAAGTCAACAGCAGTAAAAAGTTAAAAATGTCTACCACCATACCTCAGTGTCTTTCCTGGCAAGCTGGCTAATGCTGTGTGCAACTGCACACTGGGCGGACACACTGTGATCACATTATATCATAAAGTAGCAAAGCCTGATGCTGTATTTGTAAATAGAAAAGAAATGATGTTCGTGTTTCACTGTTGCAGTCATTACACTTGGGTTAGCCTGCTGGCCAGAGTTCCAAAGTCTAGGTCCGGCGTTGGTTGCTGTCACCTCTTCCCTGACGTCAGTGCGCCAGGGGTATAAAAGATGCAACCGACGCCATTTTCTTCAGTCTTTCCTGCCGCGCGGTGCCCGAAAGCAAAAGCAGTTCGCAAGTGCCGGTCAGCTGACTCCTGAGATTTTCGAAATCGAGTTTCAGAACCGAAGTCTTCAGTAAAGCTAAGTACCCCATTGGGGAAACTTTTTCTTGCTTTAGACCGATGTCAGTAAAAGTTAACAATTGTATTTCTTGTGGGAAGCAAATACCTCATAAGGATTTTCACTCTTACTGTATTCCTTGCCTAGTCCCTGACCATGATGTTACTAGTTGTCAGTTTTGTGCTAGATTCAACAAATGCACTATTAAGCGTAGGTTTGATTTTGCTTTACATTACTTTGGCCGGAGGTTTAACTATATAATGCTGTCGGAACAACCGATGACCGGAATTCATAAAAAACGCAAAGACAAGGAAAAGGACAGGCATCTGAGGTCCAAAACCGACGACGAAGCCTCTTCTAGGCCAGTCCCCGGTTCGCGGGTTCTCAGTGAGGCATTTTCGCAGCCCCTGACACCCGCTACCTCAGAGCCACAGGCCGTATCCGACTCCCACGTGGAGACACCTATGCCTCTGGAAACTCAAGGTATTGGGCCTGCGGAAACGATTCCCTCAGATGGGTCCGGAGCCGCTGTGCAGGCATTGGCTTCTGAGGGTGTTTTCAGACCTTCACAGCTTACTATTAAGTTCTCTGCAGCAGTCAAGGCAAAGTCAAAATCACCATTAAAGACAAGAAAACAAGTACAGCATTCTCCAGGACAGTCATCCATGCCAAAGAAACAGATGCTTAAAATGGCCGAAGACTTAATTACTTTGATCAGGGATACCCATCCCCCTCCTGATAAAAGGCCTAGGCAAGACACTGACTATGATTCCTCTGACTAGGTTTCTATTTCCTCTGATTCCTCTTCAGATCAGGGATATTCTGTCCCTCCCTGTGAGGATTCTGATGCAGAAGAATCTATACCTTCTACCTCTCCACCTGAGGATTATTCTTTTGGGGAAACCCTGCAAACCATGAGGGAGCATTTCCATTGGGAGAGCCAGGATTATTCAAAATCCAAGAAAAGGCTCAGAGACTTTCTTTTATTTCCTCAGCACAGGCCCCTGGCTATCCCCCTGTGCTCAATATTGTTGATGATGTTTTCTCTGAATCCAGTCTGTCTCCTGATTCTTTACCCCCTGCACCAGTCAAGCCAGACAGGTACTTACAGGGTCCCTGACTCTCATAAATTTCTTTATAAAAACCCTGCTGCTGACCCAGAAACAATTTCTCAGGGCTACAAAGGGGTTAAGGCTTCCACTGCAAAAAACCCTGTTCCCTCTGATAGAGTTTCTAGAGCTCTGGATAGATGGGGGAAAAAAGTTTACACTTCTGCTGCTTTGGCTGTAAGGGCTTTAAACTGCCAGTTTCACATGCTTAAATATCAACAGTAACTCATGTCTTTATTAAAACAGAAAATGCTTACAAACTCAAAGTCCTGACAATAAGGAAATGAAGGAATTATTGCATGCAGCTGAACAAGCGGGAAAGCATACTCTGCAATGTGAATTTGATTCATTAGAGGCTTCTTGTAGAGCCGCAGTTACAGGCTCTGTCATTCGAAGGCATGCTTGGTTAAAAGAACAAAGTTTACCTGAACATGTTAAAGTAAAATTATTGGATGCTCCATTACAGCATGATACTTTGTTTGGTGTTAAGGCAGAAGTTGTGTTAAAGAAAATGGAGGATAAAGCAAAATCAATGCAGACAGTGAAGGGTTTCTTACAGGTTCAACCACCTAGGTTTAGCAGAAACTGGCCTTCAAAAAATTTGTCCTTTCCGGTGTCAGACAGGCCACAAAGAGGCAGATGTCCTTCATGGATGCATCTGCAGTCATAACAAGTGGGTTGTCCTGTCGTCAGGCAGCCCTGCAGTCGGCCGGATTCCAAAGTCCGGGTCCGGCTTCGGCTGATGTCGCACTCCACCCGACGTCATCTCTGGTCGTCTTCGGGTATAAAAGCATCAGCCGACGCCATTTTCCCCAGTCTTTCTTGCGGCGTGGCGAAGCAGAAGCTGTTCGCAAGTGCGGTCGGTCGGATCCAGAGATTACTTCTACCGAATACTATTTCGAAGACTTCTAAAGCTAAGTACCCCGTTGGGGACTCTTTCTTGCCTCAGCCGATGTCAGAAAAAGTTAACAATTGTTTAACCTGTGGGAAACAAATACCTCATAAAGATTTCCACTCATACTGTCTGCCTTGTTTAGGCCCAGCCCACGGCGTAGCAGCCTGTTCGGCCTGTGCTTCTTTTAACCGACGAACGCTTAGGCGTCGGTCGGAGTTTGCAGAACAGTTTTTCGGTACTGATTTTGCGTACATTATGCCGTCGGATCCTCCGACTACCCCCAAAAAACGCAAAGATAAAGACCGACACTCGCGGTCCGCGGTTTCGGCCGAAACCACGGTAAAGCAAACCGCGAGTGTCTCGGTTTCGGCCGAAACCGAGAAAACTGCTCAAAGTACAGCTGAACCTATTCTAACAACTGAGGCCCCTGCTACAACTCTTGAATCGACCTCAGAAATTTTATCCACTACGGTGGTGGACTTATCAGACACCATCCCCTTGGATGTCTCTACCCCAGCACGTGGTGCTGCTAGGCCTCCAGCTGCCAGGCCTTCGCCAGGGCTAAAGCAGCCAAGACTACTAAATCAGTGCCTGTTAAACCCCCCACATCCAGGCCCTCTTCTAGTTCTCAAATGCTTTCTTTGGCAGAAGATTTAATTTCTTTAATTAGAGGATCTCAACCTCACCCAGATAGGGCCTCTCAGCCCCCTGAGAAGAGATCTAGGGCAGAGCCCCCTGAGCCAGTTTCTACTGATGATTCTGCTGATGAATCAGACATAACTGATCAGCCTGAGACTCCCTTCTCCAATTTTGAAGATTCGGATGCTGAAGAATCCATTCCAGCTGCTTCCCCACCAGAAGAATTCTCCTTTCGCGAAACCTTGCATGCCATGCGAGAACAGTTCCTATGGCAGCAACAGGATTTTTCAGACTCCAGAAAAGGACTTAGGACCTTTCTGCACCTCCCACAGCACAGGCCCTTAGCTATACCTCCTGTTCTCTCTGTGGTGGATGATGCTTTCAATGATGTTTGCTCCGCTCCAGATTCTTTACCCCCAGCCCCTGCCAAACCTGACAGATTTTACAGGGTGCCAGATACTCATCACCACCTTTACAAGGCCCCACTTGCAGACCCAGAAACTATATCCCAGGGTCCCAAGGCAGTAGCCTAACCACAGCTAAAACCCTATTCCTTCTGAAAGGGAAGCTAGGTCACTAGACAGATGGGGTAAAAGGTCTACACTTCAGCTACTCTCTCAGCTAGAGCTTTAAACTGTCAGTTTCACATGATACAATACCAAGAGTTTATGCTTGATCAGTTAACTACAAAATTAACCACTGATGAATCTCTTGATAAGAAATATGTATTAGAGATGGTAAATAACATACAACAGGTTAGCAACCATTCCTTAAAATGTGGCTATGATGCACTGGAGGCTTCATTTAGATCAGCCATGACAGGCACAGTGATAAGAAGGCATGCATGGCTAAAGGAACAAGCTTTACCGGATCATGTTAAAGCTAAGTTGCTAGATGCTCCTATGGACAAGACAAGTTTGTTTGGTACACCTGCCCAGCAGGTTATGAAGAAAATGGAAGAAAAGGCAAAATCTGTTCAAACTGTTAAAGATTTCTTGCAGGTTCAACCCCAAGGTTTAGCAGGAACTGGCCTGCCAAAATTGGTCCTTTCCTGACTCCACAAAATTTCAAAGGGGTAGAAATAGGCGTTCCAGAGGCAGAAACCAATCCAGAGGAGGTGCCTACAGAGGCGACAGTGGCAAGGTAACAACAGAGGCACAGACACAGCCACCGCCACTACATCAGCACAACCGCAGTGACTTAATCCTAAATCCGCCTACCAGGGAACAAATAGCAGCCCCTCTAGGCGGAAAGTTAACCTTATTTTCAAAGAACTGGCACTACATAACAAAAGACAAGTGGATTTTACAAACCATAGATCAAGGTTACCGGTTTCACTTCCACACTTTACCAGTCAAAGAGGAATGCCAAATCTACCTCCAAATCAAAAACAGAGGCTCTACCAGATAATGGAGTTAGCCAACATGAGAGCTGTGGAAAGAGTGCCAACAGCAGAACAAGGAAAGGGTTCTACTCCAGACTATTCCTAGTTCCAAGAAAGGAAAAAGTTGGAGACCAATTCTCGACCTGTCCACCTTAAATACATATATCATTGTCCCAAAATTCAAAATGCTGACCCTACAGCAACTTCTTCCCATGCTGGGCAAGGAGTCTTGGCTGGTAACTCTAGATCTCAAGGAGGCATACCTGCACGTCCCCATCCGACCAATCTGCAGAAGATACCTCAGATTTCTTGCAGGATCAGAGCACTATCAATTCTCAGCATTGCCCTTTGGCTTATCTACTGCGCCCAGAGTATTCACAAAATGCCTGGCATCAGTAATCGCCCATTGCAGACTACAGGGAATTCAAATTTACCCATACCTGGACGACTGCCTGCTACAAGGGGACAACAAAAGCAAGCTGACAACAGATTTACAAAGGGTCATTTACTTGCTACAAGGACTGGGATACACAGTCAATTTGCAAAAGTCAAGACTGATACCATCCCAAACAAGGACTTTCTTGGGCGCGGAATTGGACACAGTACAACAAAGGGCATTCCTGACTACAGAAAAACAAAAAGAACTTCCTCTTTACTTCTTGGCACTAACAAAACTGAACAAGTTAACAGCAAGAAAAGTTCTACAGGCCTTGGGCTTCATGGCATCATGCATAATCTTGGTCCCATTTGCCAGACTACATATGAGGAAACTACAGTGGTACCTAAAGAATTTATGGTCCCAACACAGACACAGTCTAGAAACAGAAATCCCACTAATTCCATGCTTAAAACAGGAGTTCCTATGGTGGGCTCAGGCATGCCAGTCAAACCCAGGCCTACCCTTTCGCAGATGTCAACCAAGCCAGACCATCACAACAGGCGCTTCAGACCTAGGATGGGGGGCCCACATGCTGGACAAATGCGTGCAAGGATTGTGGACACAGGATCAACTTCTCCTGCACATCAATCTAAAAGAAATGCTGGCAGTAAAACTGGCAATCCAAAAGTTCAAACCATTTCTCAAAGAGGGCCAGTTGATGATAAGGACAGACAACACCACAGTCATGTGGTACATCAACAAACAGGGAGGCACTCATTCATACCCCCTATGCAGAATGACCTTGGAGCTGTGGACCCTGGCACTCAGCTACAACATTCAGTTACAGGCAATATTTGTACCAGGGAAAGACAATACTCTGGCAGACATATTAAGCAGAACCACCGGATGCCCACGAATGGAAGCTGCACCCGGACATCTTCAAGACCATCTCGAAGAAATGGGAATGCCACAGATAGACCTATTTGCATCACCTCTCAATTACCAGCTCAAAAATTCTGCACAAGGACATTCCACCCACTAGCATGGAAAGTGGACTCACTCTCCTTCAACTGGAAAGGCCTAACAGCATATGCATTCCCACCTCTTCCTTTGATACACAAGGTACTGCTAAAAATAAAGGAAGAACGTCCAAGGATAATCCTGATAGCTCCAAACTGGCCAAGACAACACTGGTACCCACTACTGAAGAGCATGTCTCGAACAATATGTGGCCAATACCACTGATGCCTTTGATGTTAACTCAGAACAACAACAGCATCATACATCCAAACCTAAAACGCTGCAACTGACTGCATGGAACATCACATAGCAGCAGCTAATCCAGAACTTTCCCAAAGAGTTAAAGACATTATTCTTGAAGCACGCAGACCTTCAACAAGAAGGAACTATGCTGGAAAATGGAAAAGGTTTGTCATTTGGAGTGCGGAAAGAGGAAAAGATGTGTCAAACATAGATATACCTAACATTCTGGAGTATCTGGCGAACTTCTTCATTCAGGCCTGTCCTACTCCTCCATCAAGATACATGCATCAGCTATTTCAGCAGAATACAGCTTTGATCCACCTGTTTTTTCGCACCCTTTGCTCAGGCAGTTCCTCAGAGGAATCAAGAATGTAAAACCTCCAAGGAAACCACCATTACCAGCTTGGGATTTAAACTTTGTGCTAGAAAAGTTGACACTATCACCCTTTGAACCAGCAGCAACAGCAGACCTACAACACCTGTCATGGAAAACTGCTTTCCTACTGGCAATTACTTCAGCAAGGAGGGTTTCAGAACTACAGGCCTTAATGGCAGTGCAACCCTTCCTAATCTTCCACCAAGATAGAGTGTCCTTGAGGACTAATCCAACATTTATGCCCAAGGTGGTATCCAGAGTGTCTTTAAACCAGGCAATCCACCTACCTACCTTCTTTCCCAACCCACAAAACAGAGGGAAAGAATACTGCATACCTTGGATGTACATAGACAGCTACGCTACTACTTGGACAGAACAAAAATAGCAGAAAGACTGACCAACTCTTTGTAGCCTATGCAGCAGGAAGGGAAGGAAAAGCTATTTCCAAACAGACAATCTCCAAATGGATAGGAAATTGCATACGATACTGTTACTCCTTCCATGGAAAACCAATTCCACAGAACATAAGACCTCATTCTACAAGGGCAACAGCCACTACCACAGCCTTCTTACGAGGAGTGGCAACCAAAGACATTATTGAGGCGGCTACTTGGACCTCCGTGCATACATTTGCCAAGCATTATAATTTGCCTCTTTATTCCAGATCCCGAGCAGGGTTTGCCACTGCTGTACTGCAAGGGATCCTAAACACACCATAATCTACTTTTATCCTCCTCCCTAGTTGGCTATGGTATTCTACCCACTTGTTATGACTGCAGATGCATCCATGAAGGACATAGTACAGTTTTGTACCTACCATAAATGTAGATGTCCGAACTGGATAGCATCTGCAGTCAGGATTACCCTCCCTCCTTCCCTCTGTGGTACTCCTAGGGTGTTTACCCTCCTAATAGCTAGCTGTTGGGGAGTCTTTTATGGTGTATTTGTTTGTATATATGTACATACATGCTTATTGTTGTGTTTACCTCTATCTATTTGGAAACATTGCCATCTATCCAAATTTTAGCCTGCAAGAGGGCTACTGGCATCTGGGGCAAGAAACACTGAGGAAAATGGCGTCGGCTGATGCTTTTATACCCGAAGACGACCAGAGATGACGTCGGGTGGAGTGCGACATCAGCCGAAGCCGGACCCGGACTTTGGAATCCGGCCGACTGCAGGGCTGCCTGACGACAGGACAACCCACTTGTTATGACTGCAGATGCTATCCAGTTCGGACATCTACATTTATGGTAGGTACAAAACTGTACTATCTCAGCCCCAAGGCTCCTACAGACCTAAACAATGGGGTGCTTCAGCCCCCAAAGGAGAAGACAAATCACAACCTTATAGGAAACAGTCCCAATGACTTCCCTCTACAGATGCCAAGCACTTACCTTTTGACAGCACCCTTAGGGGGAAAGCTAGCACTTTTCTCACAAAATTGGCACATAATCACCCAGGACAAATGGGTACTGAATATTGTTTCTCAGGGTTACAGGTTCCACTTTCACACCCTTCCAAAATCAAAAGGTATGCCGGACCTACCACAAAACCAATGGGCAGAGGCACAAAAACAAATTGCTGCTCTCATGGATATGGGAGCTATTCAAAGAGTACCACATCAAGAACAGTGACAAGGATTTTACTCAAGACTTTTCCTGGTACCCAGAAAGGACAAAGCCTGGAGACCAATACTGGACTTGTCAATCCAAAATACTTTTCTGGATGTTCCAAAATTCAAAATGTTAACACTACAGCAACTTCTACCCATGCTGGCCAAGAAGGCTTGGCTAGTTACTTTGGACCTCAAGGAGGCATACCTGCATGTACCAGTCAGACAATCTTGCAGAAGATACCTCAGATTTATAGCTGGCTCAATGCATTACCAATTCTCTGCACTGCCCTTTGGCTTATCTACTGCACCCAGAAATGCCTGGCACCAGTAATTGCATTTTGCAGACAAAAAGGAATTAAAATATATCCCCAGTTGGACTGCCTTATTCAAGCAGAGAGCAAGAACATTCTACTAAAACATGTGGTGTTTGTAAAAAGATTACTAATTTGCCTAGGGTACACATTAAACGAAAAGAAATCAGAACCAGTGCCCTCTCAAGAGATAACATTCCTGGGTGTAAGCTTAAATACAACTGCCCAGATGGCTGATCTCATGCCAGACAAGCAAAGGCAACTGACTCATTACTTTCAAATGATGGCAACAAAGACTCAGCTCCTTGCAAGAAAAATTCTGCAGGCCCTGGGCTTCATGGCATCCTGCATTCTACTAATTCCATATGCAAGACTGCATATGAGCAAATTACAATGGTATCTAAAAGGTGTTTGGACTCAACATTGCTGCAGCCTGGAAACAATAATAACTGTAATTCCCTGCCTACAACAGGAGTTTCGATGGTGGTCCCAGGCCTGTCACCTCAACAAGGGACAGCCTTTCACCTTGCCCACAGCCAGGCAGACAATAACAATGGATGCATCGAATTATGCCTGGGGGGCACACATGGCAGGAAAATGTATTCAGGGCACGTGGCCCAAGGAACAAATGCATCTTCACATCAATCAAAAAGAGATGCTAGCTGTACAGAATGCTCTGACAGCCTTCAAGGCTCTACTACATCCAGGACGACTACTACTAAAGACGGACAATACCACAGTTATGTGGTACATAAACAAGCAAGGGGGCACACATTCCTACCCCCTCTGCAGGCAAGCCATGACTTTGTGGAACACAGCACTGACCTATCAGGTACATCTGCAGGCACAATTCCTGCCAGGAACAAAAAACTCACTGGCAGACGAACTAAGCATAAATCTCATGGATCCTCACAAATGGAAACTAAATCCACAGGTCTTCAGCATGATAACAAGGAAATAGGGATGTCCAGACATAGATCTTTTTGTCTCCCCTCACAACTGCCAACTACAGAAATTCTGCACAAGAACTTATCACTCACAAGCGTGGAAAGTGGATGCTCTATCATTCAGCTGGAAAACCCTGACAGTTTATGCCTTTCCTCCACTGCCTCTTCTTCCCAAAGTGCCCCTAAAAGTCAGACAAGAGAATCCAAAAATGATCCTGATTGCCCCAGACTGGCCACGCCAGCACTGGTACCCAATCCTAAAGACCTTGTCTCAAGGCCCAGCCTGGCCTTTACCTCAAATTCCTCATCATCTGACTCAACAAAACAATCAGATTCTGCACAGTCAACTCAGAACCTTAAATCTGGCTGCATGGCAGATAATATAGCCACTCAGACCACACCTCTCTCTAAAGCCATTGTGTTATGGATGTCATTTTAGAAGCCAGGAGGCCCAGCACTAGGAAATCTTATGCAGACAAATGGAAGAGATTCGGTGCTTGGAACTAGGCACAAGGACTCAAACCACTTGTTCCAAATATACCTCAGATTTTACAATACTTAACTGAGATGCTGGACAAAGGCCTATCCTTCTCATCTATTAAGATCCATGCCTCTGCCATTTCAGCTCATTACAATACCGGAACCTCCAATTTTTTCACATCCACTACTAAAACAGTACCTCAGAGGAGCAAAAAAACATAAGACCCCCAAGTAGAGTACCAATACCTACTTGGGACCTCAGTTTTGTTTTATAAAAGCTCACACTGCCTCCTTTTGAGCCAGCCAGCACTGCTAATATAAAATTCTTATCATGGAAAACTGCTCTGCTCCTAGCAATAACTTCAGCAAGAAGAGTCTCAGAGTTACAGGCATTAATGGCAGTGGAACCATTCATCATTTTATCAGGAAGGGTCTCAGTAAGGACAAACCCAACATTTATGCCAAAGGTGATTTCCAGTGTGGCTCTTAACCAAACCATTCATTTGCCAACTTTCTATCCAAATCCCCAGAATAAGGGGGAGAGACTTCTGCACGCTTTGGACATACACACACAGCTACGATTCTACTTGGACAAAACAAAAGCTTTCAGAAAAACTGAGCAACTATTTGTAGCTTATGCTGCAGGATCACAAGGAAAGCCTATGTCAAAGCAGACATTTTCAAAATGGATAGGGCACTGCATTCGCTTCTGCTATGCACAACATGGCAAATCAGTGCCTAAGGGCATTAGGCCACATTCTACCAGACAGCAGCCACTTCAGCAGCCTTTCTCAGAGGAGTACCAACCAAAGACATCTTAAAAGCTGCAACCTGGAATTCAGTGCACACTTTCATCAAGCAGTACCACTTACCTCTTTACTCTAAATCCAGTGCAGGCTTTGCCACTGCAGTTCTGCAGGGCCTGGAAGCCTCTCCTAATCCTATTTAGGACCAGCCACCCAACCTCAGCTTTGGGATTCTACCCAGATGTAATGACTGCAACAGTGAAACACTATGAACATAGTACAGTTGTGTACCTACCATAAATGTAGATGTTCGAGTGTATTCACTGTTGCAGCCCAGGATACCCACCCAACATCCCCCTTTTCTTTGCTGGGATTTTTCTGTACTTCTCAATTCTATACAACCTATGTGGTGTATATGCTTGTAGATGAAGGAAATGTTTATTTTACAACATGCATGCTTTTTGGCATACTTTTTTACAGCCTCCCTATTTGGGGGCACCTGACATCTGAGGCAAGAAGAACTGAAGAAAATGGTGTCAGTTGCATCTTTTATACCCCTGGTGCACTGACGTCAGGGACGAGGCGACAGCAACCAACGCCGGACCTAGACTTTGGAACTCTGGCCGACTGCAGGCAGCCTGCCAAAAGGATAACCCAAGTGTAATGACTGCAACAGTGAATACACTCGAACATCTACATTTATGGTAGGTACACAACTGTACTTTCTTTCTGCTGCTTGCTCATGCTGCTGTCAATATCGTTCCATTAATTTTTGAATGTTGATGAACCCACAGAGCATGCAGATAGTAGGTGGTGTCAGCGAGCAAGTGGGAAGTACAAGAAAAATGAAAAATAAGTTAGAATTTTAAGGGATCATACAAAAATTTGTGGCACCGTCTTATTTTGAGCTACCAAAGTGGCATTTTCCACCAAATACCGCAATGTATAAACCCAGCACTAATGGGCATGAATGTTTTGGTCTCAGAGTCTGTATTGTGGAAAGTTAAAAGATAATACAGAGATCACCCAGTCCTTAGGTCAAGTTTTTTTATTGTCTGAGTATTAAGATCTTTTCTTTCAAATTTTTTGCCTTGTAGTCCAAGGGGTGTGCATACGTGTGTGTGTGTGTGTGTGTGTGTGTGTGTGTGTGTATGTATGTATATATGGATCTACTTGTCTTCATCGAAGATGCACTTGTATGAAAAAGAAAAGTAGATCCCCACTTCAGCAAAAGTGCACTTTCGCCCAAGTATACTCGCATGATCCCTAACAGAAACAAGAAACACACAAAAAAAATTTTTGCAAGGAAGCAAGCCCCCCTGCACCCCTCACACCCCTCCCACTTTAATATTCTCAGTCCGGGATCGCACTGCAGTGGGGAAAATTGAATATTCCCTTATTCCCCACTCTACCACAATCTCAGCACTAGTTTGCTTAGTTGTACATCAACACTAAACGATGTACAACTAAGATGACATGCAAACCACATGTTTTTATAACTATGTGTGGGTTTTTTTCTTTTAATTTTCCCACAAAAGTGCATTTTTGGCAAATTGCACTTCGGCGGAAGTGTGCTCGCGAATTTGTTTCTTTAGAACGTAAATTTGTTGTAGTGACTGAATCCTACACACATATATATATATATATATATATATATATATATATATATATATATACACACACACACACACACACACACACACACACGTATACGCACATATTTATATTTATTTATAGACAGTGGATATAAAAAGTGTACACACCCTTGTTAAAATGCCAGGTTTTTGTGATCTCAAAAAATGAGACCACAATAAATCATTTCAAAACTTTACCGACCTTTAATGTGACCTATAATCTGTACAATTCAATTGAAAAACAAACATCTGTTAGGGGAAAAAATATATAAAAAAATTAAAAAACATACAATAAGCTGCTTGCATAAGTTTGCACACCATTAAACTAATACTTTTTTGAAGCACCTTTTGATATTATCCATGGTTTATGGTACCTATGTGTGACTTTCCATGCACCGTACAGCAGTCAGGCTAAGCTTTTGTATATGGGCCGGACATTCGGGTCACCTCAGGCGGAGGATCCCTCATGTTTAGAATACTGCAACATTGAAGAGAAGGACATCTATGGTTATGGTAAGATTTTACACAACTACTCTTTTAGAGTGTTTGAACCACTGTGTGGGCATTATACTTCTGTATGTTGGTTGTGTATGTTGCTTCAGAATAGTGTATAACAACAATTATACATAAGATTTATAGAAAAGTGCATAGTCATCCCCTTTGGAAAAGCAAAGTACCCACAAACTACCACATAGGTGGTAGCCCCCTAAAAACGGAAGACGTAATAAGGGATCTGGGGACCCAAGTAGATAGCAACCTCTCCTTTGATAATCACATTGCCAAAGTGGTTAGAAAATCCTTCTGTGTGGCCCACCTAATCACAAAAGGGTTTGCATCCAGATCGAAAGAGGTCATTGGGCCCCTCTATGCATCACTCAACAGACCCATCATAAAGTACAATTCCCCATTTGTGATGTACCTTACAAGACACCTGCAACACCTGGAAAGACCACAGAAGTACCTCACCAAGAGGATTACTGGCCTCAAGCAGAGGCCCTATGCAGCTCGACTGAAGAAACTCCAGCTGTTCTCAGTTGCATACCGCCTACTCAGAGGTGATCTCTGCCTGACGTACAAGGCCATGTCCAACCCAGAATTGATGGACATGCTTCACCTAAAGAAAACCATATCCCCTCAAGCCGCACGCTCCAGGGATCTAAACCTCACCACAACAATAAATAGGACTTGCTGGAGGGATAGATTTCTGTCCCAGAGACTTCCCATGCTCTAGAACAAGATTCCAGTTTACATTAGGCAGAGCTCCTCGCTAACCCTCTTCAGAAGAAACCTTGATGAGTGGATGAGAAACAGAAAGTTACCCCAGGGATCACTTCAATGTCTCTGCTGGACAGAGGCACAGGGAACTAATCTAAGGGGGCGGCGAAAGCCAATACATTCCGGCTGGGCTTATAAATGCCTTTGGGCAGATAGCCTAGTACCTACCTATGAACCTATATTTTGATTGTTTTGTACAAAATGGTTGAGGAGGGAGCCTATTGTGTGATACAAGGTGAGGATGTTGTTGGCAGAACTGCAAATTGGGCAGAGTGAAGAAGGTTTTTGCCCTGGGAGCAAGCTGTTGAGGGTTGTGATCAGCTGTTGCCACTGGGGCACAAGTGGGTTATTGGTATTCATTTGGGAAACTGCTGGTGATGTTATGACTTCATAAATGAATGTTGATACTGCACTTGTGCAGCTGTTTAGCAGCTTATTGTGTCCGTGACTGTAGCAAGGAATTAAGGAGCTTGCTTAAATCTTTGATACAGTTCAAAGTAGATTTTTTTTCAAAGTCTAGACCAACTTTACTAGAAGTAGTGAATGTAGTAACTGAGATAAATCAACTAGAATTGGGATCTTTAGAAAAGGGAAGGAGCAAACCTCATAGGAAAAATGGTAATTGTGGGAACAATATATGCAGAGCAGGAACAATGTTTAAGAGGAAGGATTTGAATGAGCTATGTAATGCTTAATTGACAATCACTGGAAATTTTATAAGCGATGTATAATGTTGGCAACTACAGTTGTTTTAAGGGTGTCTGTGATGTAAACTGTTTGCAACTAAAGTGGTATCATTTTGTATGTTTTTCATTTATATAAATGTAAGATTGCTTTTGTCATATGTGAAAATTTAATAAAGATGTTTGGGGAAAAAGTAGTTTTTTTGCCTTCAGCTTCTGGGATGCCATTCTGGGGATTCCTAAGGGTACCAGACACCTGTCTATGGCTCTGATTGTTGGTATAGCTAGTTAATATTTGACATGATCAGGGTGGTGATAGTGGATGCTTGGGGTGCAGTCTGGGGAGAATGCTACATACCTCTCACCTGTCATGATTTTCACAGGATATGCAGAGTTTTGCTACATAGTTCTGGTTTGTGCCTTGTAAAATGTGTTGTTTTCTGTCAAATCAGTAAGGACTGAAATCGCTAAATAATGACATGCATTTGAGTTTCAGACTTAATATCCTTCAGAAAAATGCATGCTAAAACAAAACCTATTATCCTAACAACTTTCAAAGTTTATAATAGCAATATTTAAAGTCTGTCCCTATTTATGGGCCTTTGTCTCCCCATTATTTTAGGCTTTGTCTGGATTTTTTTGTGCTAAGATGGTGAGATGTATGGGTTGCCACCTCAGCTGTAGGCAATTAATGGTTAAAAATTAGTGTATTGAGACTTTTATTTTTGTAAAATAAAGGGGGTTGTGGATTTTTTCAGTGCCATGAGTGGTACACTGATTTAGGTATTTGATTTATGGGCCCAGCAAGAACTGTATTGACTGATTTTCTGTTAAGTTGTTTTACTATATTGTGGTCAAGGATGGTACAGAGTTTGATTGGCTACCCTTATAGCCTTCAAAATATGACACTTGTGAGTTTTTTTCATTAGTCTGTGGGACACAAGTGTAGCTATTTAACTTGTTGGCCCAACAAGAACTGTAGGCAGGTTTTACTTGTTAACTCATTCCTGCACCTGTATTGTGGTTCATTGTTGGCCACCCATTCTAGCATCCTAAATCGGGCAGTTGTGGTGAGCTTTTTTTTTTCTCCCCCAAAAAAGTGTCCAGAGTGAAGTGCAGCTGTTTGACTAGTGAGACCAGCAAGAACTGTATTACTAGATTGTATTTTGTTTGTTTTATTGTATAATTTATTCTTTCATCTGCATTTTTGTCATTGATGGTACAGTGATTAGTCATACTTGCAGACTTTGGTGTTTGTAGTGAACTGTCCTGATACAGTATGTAGGACATACATTTAGCTACTGATTTGTAGGCCCAGAAAGGACTGCACTGGTTATTTTTTCCAAGTTTTTTTTTTACTTTATTCCTCCAACTATATTGTGGTCATTTTGCTTGCAATGTTTGAGTAGCCACCACTTCAGAGTTTTTAATTTTAGAAATAATTATAGTGTGTTTTGTTTTGATGTGGTATTAAGCTGTGGGATTTCCTGTACTTAGATATGTATTTTGTCTGACAAGTAAATAGGATTTGCTGGCATAGGTCCTTTACTAAGAGACCACAGACTTCACCTTTGTGGTTTACAGGTCTAAGACTGTCATTTACAGTGGAGGAATTTAATATTTTTGTCCACTTAAGTCCTTCACTGCTGGTAGTTAACTGTGAATAGTCCATTGCATGAAAAGCTGTGGAATCCTGCATCAGCAAATGGATTTCAAAGTATGAGGAATTAATAAGCCCTCTTCCTAACTTTTCAGGACTTAGCAATAGGTTAAAGTCAGCTCCGCACCAAAAACTATACCCAGACCTCCAACTCCTCCCCAGTATCACAGAATGCTCTGCGCTCACCTCCCATCTGCATCTCTGTGTTGCCACTTGTGTAACTTGCAGCTCAGATTATCCGGCATCTCCATACTCAAAAACAATGCATCTTTATGTACAGATCATCTTGTTCTTCAGCTGTTTCTTCAGGGTCATGCAGCACCATTCATGTTGGAACTCTCCTGTGTGTGTGTGTTTATATCGCTTTACCATTAAAATGGAGAATGAAGGTTTGGCGAAAACGAGAATGTCGAACGTAAGTTGGCTGAGTCCCATATCGCCGACATACAAATCTCCGACTTTCCTGTGCAGCGAATGGCGATGTGCATTCACAATTACATGGTAGATGTAACAAATAGAGATTGCAGTACATTGCAGATTGGGAAATTAATCCTTTTCCTCACTGTAGTGTGACCTCATTGTTGGAATATAAAGTTTCCAGGGGGGTATGGGCTTTCCCCCCTCCAAATATGCGAGTCGCAGCATTGTGCAGTACTGAACTACATATGTTCGTACTGCTGAAAAGGCAAGCAGGTGAAAAAGCATGTCGAAAAACACTGAATTCGCATTTGGATGTTCTTTTTTCCAACATTTTGACCTAATTAATATGCACGACATTGCACATGTGAGTCGACCACATAAACGCATTATATAATTAATCTCAACCATGTCATGGTAAACTATAAATATATATATATATATATATATATATATATATCTGATCTATATGTATGTACACACACATTATTGGATGTTTTGATCTTGGTGGTGATCTTTGTTTAGCTCATTGTTACAGCTGTCCTGACTACTGGGTATGTCAGCTGGCCAGATTTACAAAGGTAATTACCCTTTCCTGTTCAGGAGTGGTGAATGCCCATTTGTTAGGAACATGAGAATACACATGTTATAAGACCAATGTCCATCCAAGCCATTTTAGATCTTTCTTGCTGCAGTTTGTAGCATATGCATCAATCTCATTGGATTCCTAGTTTGGTGTGGTTCTGCCTGCTTCAATGCTCAAACAGGGGAGTACAACATTTGGGTATTTTCCTGTTACTTTTGTGAGAGTTGGTGATAGTTGAACAGCCTCATTTCATTTAGTCTGATGACTATATTTTGGTGTATGTCAGGGCCTAAGAGTGTTAGGTGGTGTGGAAAGCAGATTCCCAACTAAGATATTCATATCAGTTGTGTATTTTGTTTGTGTCAAAGGACTGTTGGAGCTGTCAGGGATTTACCCTTAAAACTCTGAGAAGTAGCATTTTTTACAGAACTACTTGGGTAGGAAGAAGACTGAGGCTTATACCTGATCCTAGAGTTCATTCTCTGCCTCTGATTTCCCACCACCACCACCATGCTTTGGCATCCAGTATATAGCTTGAGGATGTGGACCCTGATAAAATGTTTTCATAGCCCATGGACCATATAGCCTTGAACTGTCAATTCCACATGATCCAGTATCAGGAATTTATGTTAGACCAGTTAGCTGGTAAGCTGTCCTCAGATGAACCATTAGACAAAAAATCTGTTCAGGAAATGGTACATAACATTCAGCAGGTCAGTAATCATTCCTTAAAATGCGGCTATGATGCACTGGAGGCTTCCTTTAGATCAGCCATGACTGGCGCAGTGATCAGAAGACATGCATGGTTAAAAGAGCAGGCCTTACCAGACCATGTCAAATCAAAGCTACTAGATGCTCCCATGGACAAGATCAATTTGTTTGGCTCTCCTGCACAACAGGTGCTGAAGAAGATGGAAGAGAAAGCAAAATCTGTCCAGACAGTCAAAGATTTCTTACAGGTCCAACCTCCAAGGTTTAGCAGGAATTGGCCCTCCAAGAATTGGTCCTTTCCAGACACCTCCAGAGCTCAGAGAGGCAGGAATAGGCGCTCAAGAGGCAGAGGTCAATCCAGAGGTGCCTACAGGGTGGCAGGCTAACAACCAGCGAGGTACAGCCACAGATACAGCCACCACCACTACTACAGGACAATCACAGTGACTTGGCTCTGGCACCGCCTACCAGGGAACAACTAGAAGCTTCCTTAGGCGGGAAGCTAGCCTTATTTTCAGTAAACTGGAATTACATCACAAGAGACAAGTGGATTTTGCAGACAATAGACCAAGGTTACAGGTTTCACTTCCATACTCTACCAAGGAAGAGAGGAATGCCAAACCTACCTCCAAATCAAAAGGCAGAAGCTCTAAAACAAATAACTCACTTACTAAGGATGAGAGCTGTAGAAAAAGTACCATCTATCGAGCAAGGCCAAGGATTTTACTCCAGGCTCTTCCTGGTACCAAACCACTGGAGACCTATTCTCAACCTGTCCACTTTAAACACATACCTCATTGTCCCAAAATTCAAAATGCTGACCCTACAGCAGCTTCTTCCCATGTTGGGCAAGGAGTCTTGGCTGGTAACTCTAGATCTCAAGGAGGCATACCTGCAAATTGCAGAAGATACCTCAGATTTCTTGCAGGATCAGAGCATTATCAATTCTCAGCATTGCCCTTTGGCTTATCTACTGCTCCCAGAGTGTTCACGAAATGCCTGGCATCAGTCATTGCTCATTGCAGGCTTCAGGGAATCCAAATCTACCCTTACCTGGACGACTGCCTGTTACAAGCAGACAACAAAAACAAGCTAGCAGAAGACTTGAAAAGGGTCATTTACCTACTGCAAGCCCTGGGATACACAGTCAATACAAAAAAGTCAAGGCTGATACCATCCCAAAGGATAACCTTTTTGGGTGCAGAGCTGGACACATCAAAACAAATGGCATTCCTAACAGTAGAAAAACAGGAGCAACTCTCTACTTCTTGGCATTAACAAAGCAGAACCGGCTAACAGCAAGAAAAGTCCTGCAAGCCTTGGGTTTCATGGCATCCTGCATAATATTGGTTCCACATGCCAGACTGCATATGAGAAAGTTACAGTGGTACCTAAGGAATTTATGGTCTCAGCACAAGCACAGCCTAGAAACCCAAATTCCAATAATCCCATGCCTGAAGCAAGAATTCCAATGGTGGGCTCAGGCCTGTCAATCAAACAAAGGACTGCCCTTCCACAGCACTCAACCAAGCCAGACCATCCCTCAGACCTTGGTTGGGGGGCCCACATGCTGGACAAGTGCATACAAGGCTTATGGACTCAAGACCAGCTGCACCTACACATAAATCAAAAGGAAATGCTGGCAGTAAAACTGGCAATTCAGACATTGACCATTTCTTCGACAAGGTCAACTGTTAAGGACAGACAACACCACAGTTATGTGGTACATCAACAAACACCTCTATGCCGGATGGCAATGGACCTCTGGAATGTGGCCCTGAGCTTCAACATTCAGTTACAAGCAATTTTTGTACCAGGAAAAGAAAACATTCTAGCAGACATACTAAGCAGAACTACCACGGATGCCCACGAATGGATGCTGCATCCGACATCTTCAAAACCATTACAAGAAAATGGGGACTACCAGAAATAGACTTATTTGCATCCCCATCACCAACTGAAGCAATTTGGCACAAGGACGTACCACTAACTTGCTTGGAAAGTGGACTCAGTATCTTTCAGATGGAAAAACCTGACAGCATATGCATTCCCACCACTTCCTTTGATGCACAAGGTGCTATTGAAGATCAAAGAGGACCGTCCAAGGATCATCCTGATAGCTCCAGACTGGCCAAGACAACATTGGTACCCATTACTGAGGAGCATGTCTGAACAAATATGGCCTCTACCCTAGTTCCCTTACTGTTAACACAGAACAACTACAACACCCTGCATCCAAACCTGAAAACACTGCAGCTGACTGCCTGGAACTTCATAAGACCAAATAACCCAAATTTATCCCAAAGGGTTAAAGACATTATCTTGGAGGCTCGCAGACCCTCAACAAGGAAAGATTATTCAGCAAAATGTAAAAGATATCACATTTGGAGTACTGCAAAAGGAGAAAATGTGTCACTGGTAAACATAGCCAACATCCTGGAATACTTGGTCCTATTCTTCCATTAAGATTCATGCATCAGCTATTTCAGCAGAATGATCCTCCAGTCTTCTCACATCCTCTGCTCAGGCAGTTTCTGAGAGGAATTAAAAATGTAAAACCACCTAGGAAGCCACCATTGCCAGCATGGGACTTGAAATTTTGTGCTAGAAAAGTTGACACTCCCTCCTTTCGAACCAGCAGCAACAGCAGAATTACAATACTTATCATGGAAAACTGCTTTCCTGCTTGCAATCACTTCAGCAAGAAGGGTATCTGAGCTACAGGCATTAATGGCAGTACAGCCCTTCCTGATCTTCCATCAAGATAGAGTGTCCATGAGAACAAATCCTACTTTTATGCCAAAGGTGGTCTCCAGAGTATCTTTAAATCAGGCTATCCACCTACCTACATTCTTCCCCAACCCACAGAACAGGGGAGAAAGACTGTCGCATACCTTGAATGTACATAAAACTGACCAGCTACTGGTAGCATATGCAACAGGAATGGAAGGAAAAGCAATTTCAAAACAGACAATCTCTAAGTGGATAGGAAATTGCATTAGATTTTGTTACTCCTACCATGGGAAGAAAACTCCAGAAAACATCAGGCCTCACTGCTACAGCCACTACCACAGCTTTTCTGTGGCTACCAAAGACATTTTAGAGGCTGCTACTTACATTTGCCAAGCATTATAATTTACCTTTATACTCAAGATCCCGAGCAGGTTTTGCCACTGCTGTTTTGTCCTCCTCCCCAGTTTGGCTATGGTATTCTAGGACTGCAGATGCATCCTTGAAGGACATAGTACAGTTTTGTACCTACCATAAATGTAGATGTCCGATAGGCATGCATCTGCAGTCAACTATTTGGAACCATTTGCATTTATCCAAATTTAGCCTTCCTAGAGGGCACCTGGCATCTGGGGCAAGAAACACTGAGGAAAATGGCATTGGCTGATGCCTTTATACCGACAACCCATTTGTAAGGACTGCAGATGCATGCCTATCGGACATCTACATTTATGGTAGGTACAAAACTGTACTTTTGGGTGACAAGCCCTTCAGAGCTTTCCTGCCACCGAAGAGTATGCTCTTTTGAGGCTTTCGAAGATAAATGATTGGCTTCTGCTGATGTTTTTCGTGTTTCACTGTTGCAGTCATTACACTAGGGTTATCCTGCTGGCAGGCTACCCTCAGTCGGCCTGAATTCCAAAGTCTACGTCCGGCGTTGGTTGCTGTCGCCTCTTCCCTAACGTAGGTGCGCCAGGGGTATAAAAGATGCAGCCGACGCCATTTTCTTCAGTCTTTCTTGCTGCAGTTCGCAAGTGCCGGTCGGCCGACTCCTGAGATTTTCGTGTTCGAGTTTCAGATCCGCAGTCTTCATTAAAAGCTAAGTACCCCGTTGGGGAAACTTTTTTTTCCTTGCTTCAGACTGATGTCAGAAAAAGTTAATAATTGTATTTCTTGTGGGAAGCACTCATAAGGACTTTCATTCTTACTGTATTCCTTGCCTAGGCCCTGACCACGACGTTACTAGTTGTCGGTTTTGTGCTAGATTTAACCAAAGCACTATTAAGTGTCGGTACGATTTGGCATTACACTATTTTGGCAGAAGATTTAATTATACTGTGTCGTCAGATAGCCTTCCGACTACCGGAATTCACAAGAAACTCAAAGAAAAGGACAGGCATCCGAGGTCCAAAACCGACGACGAGGCTTCTTCTAAGCCAGTCGCCAGTTCGCCGGTTCTCAGTGAGGCGCCTTCGCAGCCCCTGATGCCCGCTACATTAGACCCGCAGGCCGCTACCGACTCCCACATGGAGTCGACTAGGCCGCTGGAAGCTCAAGGTATTGGACCTTCGGAGACTATTCCCTCAGATGGGTCCGGAGCCGCTGAGCAGGCATCGGCTTCTAAGGGTGTTTTCAGACCTACTCAATTGTACATTAAAATGACTTCAGCTTCAAAGGCAAAGGCTAAAGCACATTTAAAGACAAAGAAACAAGTACAACAGCCTCATGGACAGGCCTACTTGCCCAAAAAACAGATGCTCAAAATGGCCGAAGACTTAATTACTTTGATCACGGGTTCCCATCCCCCACCTGATAAAAGGCCTAGGCAAGAGACAGAATCTTCTGATCAGGTTTCCATTTCATCAGATTCCTCTTCTGATCAGGAATACTGTCTTCCTCCCTATGAGGATTCAGATGCTGAAGAATCTATCCCTTCAGCCTCTCCTCCTGAGGATTACTCTTTTGGGCAAACCTTGCATACCATGAGGAAGCATTTCCACTGGGAAAGCCAAGATTTTTCAGAATCTAAGAAAAGGCTCAGAGATTCTCTTTTACTACCACAACGCAGGCCCTTAGCTATTCCACCTGTGTTAGACATTGTAGATGTATTTTCTGAGTCCAGTCTGACACCTGATTCCTTACCTCCAGCTCCTGTTAAGCCTGACAGGTACTACAGGGTTCCTGACTCTCATAAATTCCTTTTCAAAAACCCTGCTGCTGACCCAGAAACTATCTCTCAGGGTCCCAAAGGGGTCAAGGATTCCGCTGCAAAAAACACTACCCCCTCAGACAGGGATTCTAGGGCATTGGACAGATGGGGAAAAAAGATTTACACTTCTGCTACCTTGGCTATAAGGGCTTTAAATTGTCAGTTTCGTATGCTCAAATATCAGCAATATATTATGTCACTGCTTAAACAGAAAATGTTGATAAATTCTGAATGTGCAGAAAACAAAGAAATGCAGGATTTATTGCATGCAGCTGAACAAGTTGGAAAGCATACTTTGCAATGTGGTTCTGATTCTTTGGAGGCCTCTTGCAGGGCCGCTGTTACTGGTTCTGTCATCAGGAGGCATGCTTGGTTAAAGGAACAAAATCTGCCTGATCATGTCAAAGCAAAATTATTAGATGCTCCATTACAGCATGATACCTTGTTTGGTGCTAAAGCAGAAGAGGTGTTAAAGAAAATGGAGGACAAAGCTAAATCTATGCAAACGGTTAAGGATTTCTTACAGGTACAACCTCCTAGATTTAGCAGACACTGGCCTACAAAGAATTGGTTCTTTCCAGTGTCAGACAGACCACAAAGGGGCAGATACAGACGCCCAAGAGGCAGATCCCAGCTCCAAGGTTCGCACAGGTCTAAACAATGGGGTGCTTCAACCTCCAAAAGTGGAGAAGACAAATCACAGCCATATAGGAAACAGTCCCAATGACTTCCCCCTGCCTGCACCAAGCATTTCTCTTCTGGCAGCACCTTTAAGAGGAAAACTAGCACTTTTTTCTCAAAATTGGCACATAAAAACCCATGACAAATGGGTCCTAGACATATTGCCACAAGGTTACAAGTTTTACTTCCATACCCTGCCAAGGGCAAATGGTTTGCCAGACCTGCCAAAACATCAATGGGCAGAGGCACAAAAGGCAAGTCTCATCCCTCATGGACATGAGGGCCATTCAACAAGTGCCAGAGCAAGAGCAGGGACAAGGATTTTATTCAAGACTTTTCTTGGTACCAAGAAAGGACAAGACCTGGAGACCAATACTGGACCTGTCTATTCTAAACATATCTGGATATACCAAAATTCAAGATGTTGACTCTACAGCAGCTTCTGCCCATGCTGGGCAAGAAGGCTTGGCTTGTGACTTTAGACCTAAAAGAGGCATACCTGCATGTCCCAATCAGACAAACATGCAGAAGATACCTCAGATTCAAATCTGGCTCTATGCACTTCCAATTCTCTGCACTGCCCTTTGGCTTATCTACTGTGCCCAGGGTCTTCACAAAGTGCCTGGCACCAGTAATTGCATTCTGCAGACAAAGAGGGATACAAATATATCCTTACTTGGGCAACTGCCTCATTCAAGCAGAGAACAAGGACATTCTGCTACAGGAACTGGCGTTTGTAAGGAGAGTTCTAACAGGCCTAGGGTACACAGTCAACGTAAAGAAATCAAAACTAGTACCCTCTCGAGATAATATTCCTGGGTGTAAGCTTAAATACAACTGCCCAGATGACTTATCTCATGCCAGACAAACAAAGACAACTGACTACCTACTTCAACCTGTTGGCAACAAAGGCCCAGTTATCTGCAAGAAAAATTCTGCAGGCTTTGGGCTTTATGGCATCCTGCATTCTACTAATTCCATATGCAAGACTGCATATGAGGAAACTTCAGTGGTACCTAAAAAGTGTTTGGACTCAACATTGCCACAGCCTGGAAACAATAATTACCCTCATTCCCTGCCTGCAACAGGAGTTTCGATGGTGGGCGAAGGCTTGTCATCAAAACAAGGGACAGCCATTCACTTTACCCCCAGCCAGCCAGACATTAACAACGGATGCATCAGATTATGCCTGGGGAGCCCACATGGCAGGAAAATGTATTCAAGGCACATGGTCCTCAAACCAAATGCATCTACATATCAATCAAAAAGAGATGCTAGCTATTCAGAATGCACTGACAGCCTTCAAGGGCCTACTTCATCTGGGAGAACTACTGATAAAGACAGACAACACCACAGTCATGTGGTATATAAACAAGCAGGGAGGCCCTCATTCTTACCCCCTTTGCAGACTAGCCATGACTTTGTGGGACACAACACTGACTTACCAAGTACATCTGCAGGCACAATTCCTGCCAGGAAAGATAAATACTCTGGCAGACAAACTAAGCAGAAACCTCATGGATCCCCACGAGTGGAAATTTGATCCACAAGTCTTCATCATGATAACAAGGAAATGGGGATGCCCGGATATAGACCTATTTGCCTCTCCTCACAACTACCAACTCAAATGATTCTGCACAAGAACTTATCACAGACAAGCATGGAAAGTGGACGCCCTATCTTTCAGCTGGAAGAGCTTAGCAGTATATGCCTTTCCTCCCCAAGGTACTCCTAAAGGTCAGACAAGAGAAGCCAAAGATGATACTGATTGCCCCAGACTGGCCCCGCCAGTACTGGTATCCAATCCTGAAGAACTTGTCTCAATGCCCGGCTTGGACCTTGCCTCATGTTCCTCATCTACTATCCCAGCAAAACAATCCGATCCTGCACAGCCAACTAAATACCTTAAATCTGGCAGCATGGTGGATAATGTAGTCATACAAAACTCACCTCTCACTAAAGCTGTGATGGATGTCATTTTGGAGGCCAGAAGGCCTAGTACCAGAAAATCTTATGCTGGAAAATGGAAGAGATTCTGTGCTTGGTACCAGGCACAAGGAAATGACACAGCTATACCAAATAGTCCTCAGATTTTGCAATACTTAACTGAGATGATGGACAAAGGCCTATCCCTTTCATCAATTAAAATTCACACCTCTGCCATTTCGGCTCATTACAGTACAGAGCCACCAATTTTTTCTCATCCTTTGTTAAGGCAGTACCTCAGAGGTGTCAAAAACTTAAGGCTTCCAAGGAGATCACCAGTACCTGCATGGGACCTCAATTATGTCTTGGAAAAACTCACCCTGCCTCCTTTTGAGCCAGCCGCTACAGCTGATATAAAGTTTTTATCTTGGAAAACAGCTCTGCTCCTAGCAATAACCTCTGCAAGACGAGTCTCAGAGCTACAGGCACTCATGGCTGTGGACCCTTTTATCATTTTTTATCCAGACAGGGTTTCTCTGAAGAAAAACCCAACATTTATGCCTAAGGTAGTGTCCAGTGTGGCCCTTAACCAAACTCTTCATCTGCCTACTTTTTATCCAAACCCACAGAATAAGGGGAGAGAATTCTGCATTCTTTGGACATACACAGACTGCTACGCTTCTACTTGAACAGAACCAAAGCTTTCAGAAAAACAGAGCAACTCCTAGTGGCATATGCTGCAGGATCACAAGGAAAGGCTATCTCTAAGCAGACTAGTTCAAAGTGGATAGGCCACTGCATAAGTTTCTGCTATTCACAACATTGCAAGCCAGTGCCTAAGGGCATTAGGCCTCATTCATCCAGAGCAGCAGCCACTTCAGCAGCCTTCCTCAGGGGAGTACCAACCAAAGACATTTTAGAGGCTGCTATCTTGAGTTCAATGCACACCTTTACAAAGCACTATCATTTACCACTCTACTCTAAATCCAGGGCAGGCTTTTGCCACTGCAGTACTGCAGGGCCTCATGGCCGCTCCTTACACTATTTAGCTCCAGCCCCCCAACCATAGCTTTGGGATTCAACCCAAGTGTAATGACTGCACCAGTGAAACATGAAGAACATAGTACAGTTGTGTACACTTACTATAAATGTAGATGTTCGACTGCATTCACTGTTGCAGCCCAGGTTACCCACCCACCGTCCCCCATATCTTTGCTGGGTCTTATCTGCACTTCTCTAATCTATACAACCTATGTGGTGTATTTGCTTGTAGATGAAGGTATAATATATTTTGGTACATGCATGTTTTATTGGCATATTTTTAGCCTACCTTTTTGGGGGCACCTGACATCTGGGGCAAGAAAAACTGAAGAAAATAGCGTCGGCTGCATCTTTTATACCCCTGGCGCACTGACGTCAGGGAAGAGGCGACAGCAACTGACACCGGACCTAGACTTTGGAAATCAGGCCGACTGAGGGTAGCCTGCCAGCAGGATAACCCTAGTGTAATGACTGCAACAGTGAATACACTCGAACATCTACATTTATGGTAAGTGTACACAACTGTGCTTTCCTTTGTGGGCAGATAGGTTCTCTTTGGGAGAAAAAACATAACACTTGCCTGTTCACGTAAGTTATTTTCATGCTAGATGTTTGTGTTTTAACAGACTGCTACAAGACTGTGTTGCACTTTTAAATGGGAGCGCACTCTTTTCCTTTCAGTTTAAAAGCTATTTAAAGTATTTTAAAAACTTTTTTTCTGTGGAGAAATTGTGTTTATTTTATATTTTGGGGCTGGCAAAGTGTTTTTAAATGCTTTTTGCTGTATTTTTCTGTGAAAATAAGTGAGTTTTAAAGACTTTTGAAGACTTTAATGTTTTTATTGGCATTTGCTGCTTGTTTTCCCGCAGGTTAGTGGCACCATTTTCACTGTGACACTGAAACAAACTGTTGGTGGTCCTTCAAGATACAAAAAGAAAAGGTTAAGCAAACAGCATTTGCCACCACAGCAGGTTAGCAATTTGCCTTAGCTGCAGATGGGTGACTGTGCTGGGGCCATTAGTTATACCTCTGACCACTCATCTTTTACCTGGGATCCCTGTGATGTAGCACATAGAGCCAGTATGGACTGGAGGTTAGACACATCCTCTGGCTTTTAGGGTCTCCTCATTGGTCAAGGGGGCCACTTTGTTGGTCCTGGGAGAGGGAACAGGGGAAGTCTTCCCAGTTTTCCCAGAATGTTGTGTCCATCCCAAGGAAGCTGTTACAGCCATTAATAACATTGTTGGCCTCATTTTTCCTATCAAGAAGAAACAGAAAGCTAAGCATCCACAATTTTTTTTGAACAAGTGTAACTTGCCAGGTTTGGCTCGGGGTGTAATTCAGGTTGTTGATCCTTCTTATAAAATAGTTTCTGGAAAAAGAAAGAGGGATGCCTCTTTTACTGAAAATGTTAAAGATTCTGAATCTAAACAGGAAGATGAAGGGGCAAGATACAGGGTGATCTTTTCAGATTTCTGATTCAGACTGTGAGGAGAGTTCTGTTTTTGAATCTCCATGTGATTGTTTCTCTTTCTCTGAGACTGTTTCTAGAATGCCCCACTGTTTTCACTGGGAGAACACTGAAATTTCTCAGTCCTTCAGAAAATGTTATGAGCTGTTATAAAAGGAATTTCCAAAACCTTTACCTGTTTCCCCAGTTCTGTAAGCCTTGGAATGTCCATGTTAACTGCCTGCAATTTCCCTTAGTCAGCCAGCTGCCACTAAAAAGCAGATAAGATGTGTAAAGTTCCTCAGTCTTTTAAGTTTTTATGCACTCTTCCCAAACATTATCCAGCAGCTACAGCTTTAGATAATTCTGCTGTTGCTAAACATTTAGCTAATTCCAATCATTTTCTTTCTGATAAGAAGGGGATGATTATTGAGAAGTATGTGGAAAAGTGCATGCTACTGCAACCTTGATTTTCAGAATTCTGAATTGTCAGGCTAATTGTAAAAGTATGAGTATTGATTTGTTTGCATTTTCTTATTGTGAGGAACAATCTGTTATTAATAATTCAGCTTCTTATATTGTACAAGTTACTACTGATCGTTTACAGTGTGTTTATGATTCAGGGCTTTGGCCACTGTTACTCTGTTGAGAAGGGTTGCCTGGCTGCATTCATATAATCTCACAGATGATAAAATTGAGATTTTTAATTCTCCTTTGGCTACAGATTTTAAATTCTCCTTTGGCTAGAGATTTTGTTTATGGCACCATTGCTGCAGAGGTGATCAAAAATTTGATCTTGTGTTTAAGGTTGAGGATTTGTATATATGCTAAGTAAGTGTTCTAGATAGTCTGCAATGTTGAGTGTGTTTGTGCGTTTACTTTTTAGACTTTTCACCAATCTAATCTGTCTGTATTGGTGTACGTCTGAACAAGTTTAGTATACCTAAGGTAAACTAAGTGGTTTTGTAACAGTTGATACTATATATTATTTTTGTAGCCCACTTACACTGAACTGTTGATGTTAAGGCTAATTACGTAAAGTGTTTAATCAAGTAGCATGCAGTCGCACGTATGCGAAATAGTGGAATCCTTTTTATTTTCCTTCCAGCCACCCTTATTAGTCCTTTTGGGCAAAACTGCTAAATAACATATTTGTGTTCTCTCATCTGCGAATATATTCCTGTTCTGTGCAAAAACTTTCTTTTGTAATCATGTTTTATTTGATTTTGGAAGTCTTTCTTATATATTTTATTCTTTTTTCTTCTTTTTTTTTAGTTTTTCAGTGCACCTTGTCTTCTATGGGTACCCTTCCCTCCTCTGAAAGCTCGGACACTACCATAACACCCAAATTACATTAACTGATAGTCGGGAGTCCACAAAAGGAACTTAAACAAGTTAATTGAATTAATGTAGGGGCTTAATTTTTCAGGTGTTCCTGTGCTAGGTACTGTAGCGACTTGTACAATTGTAAGGGTGCATATTACCAGTGGCGACAGCTGAAATTCCAGCCCATCCACAGTAGGTCACCCCTCTTTTTTTGTCAGGCCTTAATAGGTATAGTCACACAAATTAATTTATAAGGCAATAAATGGCTTTACAGTGAGTGCCTGGCTTGGTCCTGAAGTTCAAACAGATAGTCAGTCCTATCACCCAAAGTAAAACAAAAATATCAATTAACGTCAGATGTTATGTAGTACTATCTCGCCGTAATTCTTGCTGGATGGGTTCAGAGCTGATACTCTGCTCCGACTCTGCCAATACTAAAACTCGAGAGCTTTTACTGGCTCGAGGCTAAGCCCTATCCCATAGTGCCTCACGACACTTTCCCAGATCTCGTTTGCCACGAAAGCTTCAAGGTTGTCTCCTTACTGGCTCATTGGCTAAGTAAAAGATTTTTTGATAAATTTTGTACTTTTTGCCCTTCTTTTTTATTTACTTTCAACTTTTAATAGTTAACATACACATATACATGTACATGTATATTTTATATATTCTTATAGTAGGATATATATATATATATTTTTCTATATATTTTTTTCACATGTTATATTCTTTCTTTTTATATATCATTTTTTATTTATAAAATAATCTATTTACATACATTATTAATATTTCATTATTTAGTTCATTATATATTTTTTAAAATGTGAAAAATATTTATTTATATACACTTATGCTGAATTAACACGATCACTATATTTTTTATATATGTGATCCTAGAGACAATATTTTCACTTCTGTCTTTATTCTTTTGACAAGAGCAATTTATAGCATTTAGTGTCATATAAATACCGGTTTCATAAATTATATTGCTATTTTTTTATTTCTATAGGTAGCTGGTGGGGAAATATCATGATGGTTAATTTTCACATCATTCTTACAATTTTTATTTCATTCCTCAAATTCTGACACTAGCAAGATGAACTTATTTGAGTTTACGGCATTTTTCACTTTTGGCCTCTAATACAGTTCTGGTTTGTTCCCTCCCTGCCTTTACTTTTTGGTGAGTGATGCACCAGTATCATTACGCTTAGATATACTACATTATTGCCTTTTGCAGGGTTTCACCTATGAGTCTCACAAACACAACAGGTACTATTTTCAGGAAAAACTTTGATACCATGTATTGGTATTGTTATATATGTGTCGTTGAGTTTAGATACTTTATAGCACTATTACGTAGAGTGTTTTATTCATGAGTTTTATAAACACTATAAACTTTGTTTATTATGAATCATGTTTTAAATTCATGCAGGTTTTTATTGTAATTCAGTGCTTAACATCGGTTTATAGCAAATAAGTATACATATTTTGTATATGCATACCGCTACATTCTTTGTTGATATGCGATGTTTTAAGGCAGTTGACTACAGGCATTTTGTTTTATAGGATGTTTACTTTAGAATCTGCACTGCTTTACAGTAAGCTTTCCTCTAAAACTGCCTTTGCATATACTACTTGTTAAACTTGTCATGCCTATACATAATACATAGAGCATGATCGTTCAGGATTATATTGTTTTTTATAAGCAACATTGTTGCTTTTTAACATATCTTAACCAGATTTTATTTTATTTGAGTGTTTTCATAGAATGTGGTAATTGATTGCTGATTTTCTAATTGATTCAAACATTTTGTCTGTTAATTTGGAAGTGAGCATTAGTGAGCTGCCTTCCTATCACAGCTTATTAGTTGTTGTTAAATATTTTAATTGCTCACATTTAAAGTGGCATGTTTTTTATACTATGGATTACTGACTATATGAAGCTGAATTATCGGCATTGTTCTTTATATATGAAATCTATTTTTGGTTCGTTGCTGAGCACAATTTCTATATGCCACATTTTTCATTAACAATAGTGAAGTGGTTGTCTAGTTAGTTGCTTCACTAGAGTTTTATCTATTATATTAACTTAGATTTGTTAAATAAACCTTCAAAACAGGTTTTTACAGCCATATGTTAGATCGTCATCGGTCTACTGTGTTCTATAGTAGTAATACTCATATGTGTCATTAGCACTTTTTACATCTAGTTTGGCGCAACCTTATAAACATATGGACTGGTATTATATTTAAGTTATTTGTTTATTTGGCTTATTGTTTTTCCTGGCTGTTACAGTCAGGTTTGTTTATTTGTTTTATACTTCTACTGTCACTTTAAAGAACAGCTCTTGCCAATTACTCTATTAAGCAATGATTAATGTTTCTTTGGCTTGCGCGCCAAAAAATTGTGTATATAAGAAGACAAGTTTTTATTGTTGAATACACCTGAAGAAGCGTAGTCCAACTACGTGAAAGTGCTTGTGTGTTTTTATGGCTCAATAAAAGATATCACGTTTATTCAACTTTTTCATGTGGTGACTCCTGCTGGAATCTGGTATTATTAGCATTTTTACGTTTTTCTACGAGGAGTCTTTGCTTTCTTGCTACAGTTCATTGGTTTTTTGTCTGCTCATTTTGCTGTCTGCAAGATTGACTCATGGAGCATATTGACATCGAATTAGACTTCCATCCAGAGACTAGGACATCTATTTTACCGGCTTGGGACTCTCTCAAGCACTGCAATGAGAATCCATTATTGACTCTGGAACTGACGAACCAAGCTACTGTTTTACCACAAACTCCTAATGGTGAGAGTGTTACTGAATTTAACAAATTATGTAGACTATTCCAGGATGATTTATATCAGTTACAGAGGTATGCGTGGCAAAGACTGCATCTAGAGGCATGTATTCATTTTAAAATAGTTCCTAGAGGCATGCGTATTTTTTGTATGCCATCTTATGGGGATACTCATCCCATACTTTTGAGAAAATGGCAAGACCTTAATATACAACTTGGGTTCAGCTACATTAATCTGTTGCTAGAATATTTCGGTCCACTTGAAATTGACTTAAGAAAGAAAATAGATGCACAATATAAAGTCATTTCAGAATGTTTCAAAACTGAATATTTTATTAAAAGACTGGACAGTGTATGGTCCCAGGTTCATTCTTTTAGTGAACGACTGAAACTAGTGAAACAGAAAAAACTCATAAGGGATGCTAATGACTTTGCTTCAGGTCAAGTTATCCTTTGGCCTAGAACTGGTAACACACATATACAAGCTACATCTAATACGAATAATTTTATCAATGCCTCTAACTCAATACTTTCTACAAATGGGACTTCTAATACTGTTATTGACACAGTTCCCTCTTCTATGCCTACAACAAGTAATATGATGAATAATGAACAGATACCTAACAATCATTCTTCCAATCCTCTGAATGATCTGAATGATGTGAATTCTTCTAGTGACACACCTCCTCCAAACCAACAAGCAGCTAAAGCTTTCCTTTTAGCAGGAGCTAAACCTAAGGATTCAGCCCCTGCTACTAACTGTTTTTTACCCTTTCCTGTAAAGCAACAACCAGGATGGAGAGGCCGATCAAACAGCAGAGGGCCATGAAAAAGAAAAGGATCCGAAGAAAGATACACAACCACAAGAAAACAGAGAAATTGAACTCTTTAGTACATAATATTTCTGACTACATTTTATCTGAGTCAGACCTTTCCCTCTTAGAGAAAGGTCTTAATTTTATACCTTCCCAGACCAGTTTTCTCAATGATGTTCTCGTTGATCTAAGATTGTTTTGTCGCAATGTATCTCTGAAAATTTTATTCAAAAATAATAGCGCTTTAGATACGAAAGCTTTAAAGAATTTCTTTAGAGTTAAAAGCAGTTTCATACCTTTTATGCCACACAATGTTGAAAGTTTTCTGAAAATGTGTGAGACTGACTTTTATGAATGGTTTGCTCTAAATAAGAAAAGATGCTGTTTTTTTTTAACATTACCAAAGCAGGACAAGACTCTCTGCATGCTCTAATAAATAACACAGATATTATCAAGTCAGCTGACAAAGGGGGAGCTGTGGTTATTATGAATTTTTCAGATTATGATAATATCATGAACAATCTTTTATCTGATGATATTGTATATGAAAAGGTTACCCCAGAGACACTTAAGAAAATTATTAAAACTGTACATTCAGATCTTTATGATCTTCTGATGGGTGGCCAGATTAGTTGTGAGCTTTATGAATATTTTCTTATAGAATTTCCCACAACTCCTATAATTAAAGGTCTACCGAAGATTCACAAAGACATTATTCCTGTACCGATGAGACCTATAGTCTCTAGTGAATGTTGGGCGACCTCCACCATCTCTTCCTTTGTAGAGAGTCTTCTTAGACCTTTGGTAGACAGCATCCCTAACATCCTCAGAGATTCTTACCAACTAATAGATTCCTTAAAAGAATTAGAATTTGAAAAGAAGGATACAGAGTTGCTATTGGTTACTATGGATGTTAAAAATCTCTTTACCTGCATTCCAAACGATCTAGGGCTTCAAGCTATCAATGAGGTACTAGTCATTTTATCTGACTATAGTAATAACAGACAAATTTTGATCAATTATTTATTAGAACTGATACTCAACAATAATGTTTTTCTATATCAAAAACAACTTTATTTGCAGAAATGGGGGGTTGCCATGGGAACCCCCTGTGCAAATAGTTACGCTAATCTTGTGGTTTACAATTGGGAACGTGAATACCTATTTAAACATACTGAGTTCAATAGAATTAAGATTTACAAGAGGTTTGTGGATGACGTTTTTTTCGTTTGGGAAGGCACAGAGACTGAATGTATTAAATTTATTAGTGAGCTAGAAACCACTTCTTCCTTTTTAAGGTTTACAGTGGAGACATCTTATAGCCAGGCACACTATTTAGACCTGAAGTTAGAGTTTAATGGTAACAAGATTGTCACCTCGTTATACAGGAAACCTACCTGGAGAAACAGATTGCTTCGTTTTGAAAGCATGCATCCCAGATTTACCTTTAAGGGAATAATATCTAGTCAAATGCATAGAATATCTAAAATATGTAGTGATAGTAATACTTTGCAATCAGAACTCAATACACTTGAGGCCTTATTTAGAGAAAGAGGTTATCTCACCAAGTTGATCACAGAATGCAAACGAGAAGTTCTAAGTAAATTAAATATCAATTATGTTTCAGTTGCTAGTGAACAAAGGACTGGTCCTAAGCAGCATTTTAGGATTAATGAGAGATTTACTGATAAGTTGAGTTATGTCACTAGATTCACTAGTGATATTGTTAATTTAAATAAAATTGTCTCCAGAAATTGGAATGTTCTAATAACGGATCCCTTTACTAAAACTATAGTGGGTGATTACCCCAGGTTTAGTTATAGAACATCTCATAATCTAAAGGAGCTTCTCTGTTCAGAGAGGACTGTACAATACAACAATGAAGAGAGTGATAAACAAGGTACTTTTCCTTGTGGTCGATGTTCCATGTGTCCCTATATATCTAAGAACATCAGTTTTCTACATCCAGAAGGCCTTTTCACCTTTATACCTAGGTTTTATAGTGATTGTAATACTATTAATTTGATTTATTTAGCTACCTGTGACTATTGTGATGCATTTTATGTAGGGTTAACTAAGAGGCGGCTTCGTGATAGAATTTACAATCACTGTTATGATATTAAGAAGGGACATGAATGCAATGCCCTAGCCAAACATATCATTGAACACAATACTCACACGTTTAGTTTCAAAGTTTTGGAGAAAATAGCTATAAATCCTAGAGAAGGAGATAGCAACAACCAGCTAGCTGTTAAAGAACTTAAGTGGATTTTTACCCTGAAGGCTCATATATCCTGGTATTAACCAGTCTGTATCGGTCAAACCCATTTTGAATAATAGGAAATTATAATAAATTGGGTTTTTTACATATATATATGTGGTCTTAACACACCTATCTTTTGTATCTTGACTGGGAGTTTAGGCCTTCCTTTCTGGACTTATTTCTTAATTATAATTAGCTTGACCTATCAGATAAGCATTCAGCTTTCTTAATATACTTGATATAAAGAATTACTACTCACATTCAATTCTTTTTTTCTTTTTTCTTCACATGTCATACACCATGAATACAGTTATACAATCGTTCAGTGTCTGAATTTTTATTTTTATATATTCAACATACACATATATATTTTTTTTGTTCATTTATTATTAATGATTTTAATAATATTTCATTTTTATATATTAGTATGATAATTAATAGAAAGAAATATATATATAAAATACATATATTATTTTAAAGATATATATCTAGATTACTTGTTTGAAATTAACATACACATATACATGTACATGTATATTTTATATATTTTTATAGAAGGATATATATATATATATATTTCTATATATTTTTTTCACATGTTATATTCTTTCTTTTTATATATCATTTTTTATTTATAAAATAATCTATTTATATACATTATTAATATTTCATTATTTAGTTCATTATATATTTTTTAAAATGTGAAAAATATTTATTTATATACACTTATGCTGAATTAACACGATCACTATATTTTTTATATATGTGATCCTAGAGACAATATTTTCACTTCTGTCTTTATTCTTTTGACAAGAGCGATTTATAGCATTTAGTGTCATATAAATACCGGTTTCATAAATTATATTGCTATTTTTTGATTTCTATAGGTAGCTGGTGGGGAAATATCATGATGGTTAATTTTCACATCATTCTTACAATTTTTATTTCACTCCTCAAATTTTGACACTAGCAAGATGAACCTCGTTGATTTTACGGCATTTTTCACATTTGGCCTCTAATACAGTTCTGGTTTGTTCCCTCCCTGCCTTTACTTTTTGGTGAGTGATGCACCAGTATCATTACGCTTAGATATACTACATTATTGCCTTTTGTAGGGTTTCACCTATGAGTCTCACAAACACAACAGGTACTATTTTCAGGGAAAAACTTTGATACCATGTATTGGTTTTGTTGTATATGAGTCGTTGAGTTTAGATACTTTATAGCACTATTACGTAGAGTGTTTTACTCATGAGTTTTATAAACACTATAAACTTTGTTTATTATGAATCATGTTTTAAATTCATGCAGGTTTTTATTATAATTCTGTGCTTAACATCGTTTTATAGCAAATAAGTATACATATTTGGTATATGCATACCGCTACATTCTTTGTTGATATGCGATGTTTTAAGGCAGTTGACTACAGGCACTTTGTTTTATAGGATGTTTACTTTAGAATCTGCACTGCTTGACAGTAAGCTTTCCTTTAAAACTGCCTTTGCATATACTACTTGTTAACAAACTTGTCATGCCTATACATAATATATAGAGCATGATCGTTCAGGATTATGTTGTTGTTTTTTATAAGCAACATTGTTGCTTTACGTTTTTTAACATATCTTAACCAGATTTTATTTTATTTGAGTGTTTTCATAGAACGTGGTAATTGATTGCTGATTTTCTAATGGATTCAAACATTTTGTCTGTATTTCTTTAATTTTGGAAGACGCATTAGTGAGCTGCCTTCCTATCACAGCTTATTAGTTGTTGTTAAATATTTTAATTGCTCACATTTAAAGTGGCATGTTTTTTATACTATGGATTACTGACTATATGAAGCTGAATTATCGGCATTGTTCTTTATATATGAAATCTATTTTTGGTTCGTTGCTGAGCACGATTTCTATATGCCACATTTTTCATTAACAATAGTGAAGCGGTTGTCTAGTTAGTTGCTTCACTAGAGTTTTATCTATTATATTAACTTAGATTTGTTAAATAAACCTTCAAAACAGGTTTTTACAGCCATATGTTAGATCGTCATCGGTCTACTGTGTTCTATAGTAGTAATACTCATATGTGTCATTAGCACTTTTTACATCTAGTTTGGCGCAACCTTATAAACATATGGACTGGTATTATATTTAAGTTATTTGTTTATTTGGCTTATTGTTTTTCCTGGCCGTTACAGTCAGGTTTGTTTATTTGTTTTATACTTCTACTGTCACTTTAAAGAACAGCTCTTGCCAATTACTCTATTAAGCAATGATTAATGTTTCTTTGGCTTGCGCGCCAAAAAATTGTGTATATAAGAAGACAAGTTTTTATTGTTGAATACACCTGAAGAAGCGTAGTCCAACTACGTGAAAGCGCTTTTGTGTTTTTATGGCTCAATAAAAGATATCACGTTTATTCAACTTTTTCATGTGGTGACTCCTGCTGGAATCTGGTATTATTAACTTTTGATAGTTATTAGATTTTACCTGTGTGATTGTTATTGAGTGCTTGATCCCCCATTCCTCCCCTTAGGATTGTATGCCCCGTTTTAGTTAGAGGGCCGTATTTGCCCATTTAAATTAGAGGGCCTTTCCTCCCTGAGTGTTAGTCTTTAAAAAACAAAAAAAAAAAAAACTTTCTTCGCTTCATAACTTTACTGTTAGTTTAGTCAGTATTGTTGTTATAGTTAGTGTTGTTGTTGTTGCAAATTCTTAACATTGTTAGCATTGTTTTCTTGTCAGCATGTCCAAAGGAAAAGACAGAGAACATAAGGAACACTGCCCCTCTGGGTTAAAAAAATGTTATAAGTGTTCACAGAAGATGTTATTTACTGACAGTCACACTAGCTGTGTGTTCTATCTGGGAGAAGCTCACTTACAAGAACCCTGTACCTTTTGCCATGCCTTCAGTACTAGGGTTCTTAATAAGAGGAAATGCAAGTTAATATCTTCAGCTCCAGCTTCGGAGCTGTCTAAAAAGTGTAAAGTAATGGAACCAAGGAGTTTTGGCTCCAATTCCACTTCTTCTGCCTCTGTGCCATCGGTCTCTCTGGCGCCGAGGCAACCTTGGGTACCGAGACAATGACCAGACATCGACCCTGTTTCACCTACATTGAGGTCTCCTATTTTAGAAAGGAGGAGATCTCCTCCTGTCTCCACCCGTTCCTCCAGGATGCTTTCAGATGAGGACATCGGGTGGTGAATAGGTTGCTCTGTGACCCGGCTCTGGCTAAAAAATTAGCCCTTCCAGACCCAAAGGCTTCGGAGCTGCCCCTTTTACAATCTACTGCTCCTCCCCCAACTGCTTCGCTCTCGAAGCCAAACACTTCGGGTTCTTCGATGTTGAATCCTTTGGTTCCTAGAATTCTCCCTGCTTCCTAAGAACCGAAAACTCTGTCCTCAGCAGTTCAGTCTGGAGCCGAAGGATGTTGGAGCTGACGCTCTCGAGTCTACTCCGAGGGGGATAATTACCCCGGTTTTCTTCAGAACCAACTCTCCCTCTCTGTGCTTTGGCTCGAGTGAGCTTGGTTCATACATCTGCTTCGGAGGTTGTCCCTCCTGCTCTGAGCCGACCTTCCGTCTCCTCGAGCCTTCCGTCTCCTCAGAGCGGAGGTAGTCTTCGGAGCGGGGTGGGAAGCCCTTGAAGCAATAGCGAAAGCTTTGTCCAGTACCAAAGCCCTGCCTTTGGACCCGATGTCCCACCAGCAGCCGGCAGCAACCTCTTCTCCCCCGCCACCCCTTTAGCGTAGGGAATCAGAGACTCAAGCAGCCCCCATTGGAGGTGTCCCCTCTTCCAAGACCTCCCCAGATTAATCCCACTGGAGAGCTTCCTCAGAAGAGATGCAAGAGGAAGCATGTTGACTCACCTGAGTCTGTCACGTTTGACACTGATTTGGATGAGTCAGAAGGGTCCCCTAGGTCCCCCTTTGAGGATGTCTCCTTTTCTGACATCCTTGAAATCCTTAGACAGACGGGTGATTGGAAGACCTCTAACCCTACTGAGGACGAATCAGTGTATCTTGAGGCCTTTGGTTCCCATCCTTCCACCTCCTGGGTGACACCGCCTTATGACCAGCTCTTGGGGGTCATACCCCGGAAAGCCTGGACACAGTGGAGCCTGTCCCGAGGAGGCCAAACAAATTTATGACTGCCCCAGAAGATAAGTCCTTTCTTTCTAAGGGAGTTCCTGTTAATGCTATGGTGGTAGCAGCGGCCATTAAAAAGGAGTTGTCTGAGACGTCTTCTAATATCCATCCTCCTAATAAGGAGTCCAGGATGATGGATAGGTATGGAAAGCATACCTTCTCTTCAGCGGCATTTACCTTAAGATCACTGAATTACATGTCCCATTTTACTAGACTTCAAAGGGATCTCCTGAAGGAGTTAGGAAGTACCCTTCAGGGTTCAGTAGCTTCAGGATCCATGGATAAGGTATCTGCTCTCCACCCTTACATCGATAGATAACTCCTCCATGAGGCTGATTTCCTATGCAGCAGACTGAGCGAGCAGGGCAGCTGCAGCAGGAATTTCTCTTAGGATACATTCCTGGATGTGTCCCTGTAACTTCACGGAATCCTTTAAGTCTTCCTTTATCAACGTCCCCTTTGATGGTTCAACTGTTTTTGGACCACAGGTAAAATAGACATTGACCAGGTGCGAGCAAGAAGGGAAAACCTTATCTGCCATCAGAGTCTGTTTCTCCCTTCCTTCTAGACCCTATCCCAAGGGTCAAACAGGAGGGAAAATGTGGTTCCGTAAATCCCAAAAAAGTTTCCCTCAGGCACAAGGTCAACCCTCCCCTAGAGGCAGAGGGGGAGGATATAAATGAAGACGCCAGCCTCGTGGCTGAGGGGGTCCGCAATATCAGGGAGATGGAGAAACCTTCTCTGATCATCCTTTCCATCACCCCAGAGGGATTGCCTGACTGTCAGTCTCTAGAGGCAGTCGGGGGTCATCTTTCACTGTACCCAAGAGCCTGGCTATAAACATCTCCCAAGATCATTGGGTACAAAACATAATATCCAGAGGTTACCTGATCCCCTTAGTTTCAGATCCCCCGGTAAACCAGTCTCTACCAGACGTGTGCCACCCTTTCAACTAGACTCTGCAATATCAGAGGTCATCACATTGCTACAAAAGAGTCATCCAAGAAGTCCCCATAGAGCAAATAGGATCCGGAATTTACTCTCGATTCTTTTTAGTTCCAAAAAAGACAGGGGACTAGAGATCAATTCTAGATCTCAGCAAACTCAAGTCTGTAAAGAAATCAAAGTTCCAAATGATCACTCTGCAGTCGATATTTCCCTTTATCGGGAAAGACAATTGGATGTGCTCAGTAGATCTTCAGGACGCATACTACCACATCAAAATGGACAGGTTGTCCAGAAGACACCTACTCTTTCGGCTGGGAGCCAGTCATTTTCAATTTCGAACACTGCCCTTTGGCCTCACTGCAGCCCCCCAGAGTGTTCACCAAATACATGGCAGTGGTAACGGCTCACCTGAGATGTCAAGGATTCCAGGTGTTTCCTTACCTAGATGACTGGCTCCTCACTGCTACCACCAAGCACCAACTAATCAGAACCAGGGACAAGACTCTATCCTTGTGCGCCAGATTAGGCATCACAATAAACCTAAAAAAAAGCAGCCTTATCTCCATCGCAGCACATTGTATTCTTAGGCTCAGAAATAGACTCTACCACCATGACAGCAAAACTGACACCAGAAAGGATAGAATTGTTACGCGACCAAGTCAGATTATTGCTGAAAAGAGACAAAGTACTGGCCAGGATAGTCCTTCAGGTCCTAGGGACTATGGCTTCCTCCATTCTGTTAGTTCCCCTAGCCTGTCTGCACATGAGAATACTTCAGTGGCTACTGTTTGCCCAGTGGTCAATGCAGGATCTCCTCCTGTCTCACCAAATACTCATCACAAATGCCTGCAAGAAGGATCTAACATGGTAGTTACATACGGATCAACTTCATTTAGGTCGTCCACTTGTTCCCCCTCAAGAAAATGCAGTTTTGACCATGGACGCCTTCCAGATAGGGTGGGGGGGCATTATCTGGGAATTGACGGTCCAAGGTACTTGACAGAACCACTTGCACATAAATGCTCTGGAGATGAGGGCGGTGCTATACGCGTTGCAAGCACTTCACAGCTCTCTTCCCACAGGGACAATTGCGATTCAGTCAGACAACATGTCTGTAGTGTGGTACATAAGCAAGGGGGAACCAAATCTTACCCACTTTGTCGAGAGGCCTTAAGAGTATGGAAATGGACTATGGACACTCAATGCTTTCTGGTAGCAACGCACATCCCGGAGAAGTCCAATGTGATAGCAGACAAACTCAGTCGAGCAATTCTGATGCCTCACGAGTGGTCCATGTATTCAGAGGTTGCGAAAGAGATTTTTTGCAAATGGGGCCAGCCTTGCTGTGACCTATTCGCTACGTACATGAACACCAAATGCAGCAGCTACTTTGCCCTAATTCCCCATCTGTGGATGTCACCCAGGGATGCTTTGGTCCACAATTGGCCTCTGGGACTCCTTTATGCTTTCCCACCCTTTCCTCTATTCAGAAAGCAAAACTGTTGGAGTATCCTGATCCTCATTGCTCCTTACTGGCCTCGCCAAGTCTGGTTCCCCTTCCTATGGCCCTATCTCTTGGAGGAACCATGGATTCTGGAACCATCTCCAGACCTCCTGATTCATCAATTGGGGCAGTTCCATCCTACTATCCAGACCCTGGAATTGACAGCATGGCTGCTGCCATTCCACAAATAGGCCAGGTGCGTTTCCCTTTCACCTAAAGTCAAACCCATTCTGATTTCTTCACACAAACCTTTCACTAGGAAATTATATTCCAGCAAATGGTAAAGGTTTTCTATTTGGGCAGCAAACCAAGGCATAGATCCCCTATACAGCTCCTATAGTGTCTATCCTGTCCTTTCTGGCATCCATCTTTCATGAAGGAGCTGCAGCTGCTACTGTTAGTTCATTTAGCTGCCATCTCAAATTACCATTTTGGCTACATGGGAAATCCAATCATGTCCCACTCTCTGTGCAAAACTTTTTGAAAGGAGTCCTCCTTCTCAGACCTCCAATCAGACAACCATCAGAACCCTGGGATCTAAACCTAGTTCTTACATCTTTAATTTCTTCCCATTTTGAACCCTCGTCTTCATCGGATCTGAAATTATTATCTTGGAAAACATTGATCTTAGTGGCTATAACTTTTGCTAGGAGAGTCTCAGAATTGCAAGCCCTCACCATTCCGACCTCCTTACATTGTTTTCCACAAGGATAGAGTCTCACGTAGAACCAATCCTTCCTTTCTTCCTAAGGTATGTTCAGAGCATGCTGGAGGGATAGATTTCTGTCACAGAGACTCCCCATGCTTTGAAACAAAATTTCAAACCACATTTGGCAGAGCCCCTCACTAACACTCTTCAAGAGAAACCTTGACGAGTGGATGGGTAACAGAAAACACACCCCTGGGATCCCTTCATTGGCTCTGCTTGACAGAGGATCAGTTAATCAATGGGGCGGCGAAAGCCGACACTCTCTGGCTAGGCATATAAATGCCCTCGCGCAGATAGCCTAGTACCTACCTATGAACCTATAATCTCAACACAACTATCGAACTACCAGTTTTCTTTCCAAATCATACCAATAAATCAGAATACAGACTACACCAATTAGACGTTCACAGAATTCTCAGGATGTCCTTCAAGGATGCATCTGCAGTCATAACATATGGGTTGTCCTGCCTCAGGCAGCCCTTTGGTCGGCCGGATTCCAAAGTCTGGGTCTGGCCACGGCTGATGTCGCACTTTCCCCGACGTCAGAGCGTCTGGGGTATAAAAGCATCAGCCGACACCATCTTCCTCAGTCTTTCTTGCCGCGCGGTGCCCGAAGCAGAAGCAGTTCGCAAGTGCCGGTCAGCCAGCTCCTTTGATTCAGCTACCGAAGACTTCGAAAAAGCTAAGTACCCCGTTGGGGACTCTTTCTTGCCTCAGCCGATGTCAGATAAAGTAAACAATTGTTTAACTTGTGGGAAACAAATACCTCATAAGGATTTCCACTCTTACTGTCTCCCTTGCTTAGGCCCAGACCACGATGCCTCAGCCTGCTCTGCCTGTGCTTCCTTCAACCGACGAACGCTTAGGCGTCGGTCGGAGTTTGCAGAGGAATATTTTGGGGCTAACTTTGCGTATATAATGCCGTCGGAGACTCCGACTTCACATATAGTTAAAAAACGGAAGGACAAGGACCGACCCTCGTGGCCCGCGGTTTCGGCTGAAACCTCGGTCAGGCCTACCGCGAGTGTCTTGGTTTCGGCTGAAACAGAGTCCTCGGTGCTTCCTGTTACCGAAACCTTACAACCGACTACCTCGGCCTCAGAGGCTCCGGCCGAGTCGGTTATTGAACTACCCTGAAACCGGTGTCCAGGACATGTCCGACACCATTCCTTTAGACAAGTCCACCCCTGCACGTGGTGCAGCCAGACCCCCTGCATCCATGTCCATTAAGGCCTTCTCCAGGGCTAAAGCTGCCAAACTTGCCAAAGCTTTGCCTCCCAAGTCTACCTCTCAGAGGCCTTCCACCAGCACTCAAATTCTCAGCCTAGCAGAGGACCTTATCTCCTTAATTAGAGGTTCTCAACCTCACCCGGACAGGGGCTCTCTTCCACCTACAGACAAAAGGCCCAGGGTTGAGCCCTCTGACCCCCACTCTTCAGATGAGTCTACGGATGAATCTGTATTGTCAGAGCACCAGCAGGAGGCTTATTCGGCCTACGAGGATTCTGATGCTGAAGAATCTATTCCTTCGGCCTCCCCTCCTGAAGAGTTTTCTTTTGGTGAGACACTACATTCTATGAGAGAGCATTTCCAATGGCAGGGCCAGGAATTTTCTGATTCCAGAAAAAGATTAAGGACCTTTTTACATTTACTTCAGCATAGGCCTTTGGCTATACCTCCTGTTTTGAATGTTATTGATGATGTGTACTCTGATGCTAGTACAGCCCCTGATTCTCTCCCTCTGGCTCCTGCCAAACCTGATAGGTACTACAGGGTTCCGGATTCTCATTTTCACCTGTACAAGGCCCACACTGCAGACCCAGAAACCATTTCACAGGGCCCTAAAGGGGTTGCAGCTGCCACTGCTAAAACTCCTTTACCTCCTGAAAGGGAATCTGGAGCTTTAGAGCGATGGGGAAAGAAAGTTTATACTTCTGCAACTCTTTCTATGAGGGCATTAAATTGTCAATTCCATATGATTCAGTACCAAGAGAATTTGTTAGATGAATTGTATAAGAAACTTTCCTCCTCTGAGCCCCTTGACCGTAAATCTCTTCAGGATCTGGTACATAACTCACAGCAGGTTAGCAACCATTTTCTGCAATGTGGCTATGATGCACTGGAAGCTTCATGTAGGTCAGCGATGACAGGGGCAGTTATACGAAGGCATGCCTGGTTGAAGGAACAATCTCTACCAGACCATGTTAAAGCTAAGCTCCTGGATGCTCCAATGGAAAAACAAAAATTATTTGGTTCCACGGCCCAGGAGGTCTTAAAGAAGTTTGAAGAAAAGGCAAAATCTGTGCAAACAGTCAAGGACTTTCTGCAGGTACAACCACCGAGATTCAGCAGAAATTGGCCTACTAAGAATTGGTCCTTTCCAGACTCAGATCACAGAGGGGCAGGAACAGGCGTACCAGAGGTAGGGGGCAACCTAGAGGCCACTACAGAGGCCGTCAGTGGCAGCCACCCAACCAGAGAGGTAGTGCAGGAACAGCAACAGCAACTGCTACACCAGGACAAACACAATGACTTATTTTTGACTCCGCCAACCAGGGCTCAATTAGAAGCACCATTGGGCGGAAAGCTTTCTTTATTTTCAAAAAAATTGGCATTACATTACAAGGGACTCATGGACACTGCAAATAATAGACAAAGGATACAGGTTCCATTTCCACACATTGCCAAAAAGAAAAGGAATGCCAGACCTGCCACCAAATCAGAGGGCAGAGGCTTTGAAGCAAATCACCAAATTACTACAAATGAAAGCCATAGAGAAGGTTCCTCTCTCAGAACAAGGCCAAGGTTTTTATTCAAGGCTATTCCTTGTTCCAAGGAAAGAAAATCAATGGAGACCTATTCTCGATCTGTCCGCACTGAACACTTACCTCATTGTGCCAAAATTCAAGATGCTGACCCTACAGCAGCTTCTTCCCATGCTGGGCAAGGAGTCTTGGCTGGTGACTCTAGATCTCAAGGAGGCATACCTGCATGTCCCCATTCGACAAAGTTGCAGAAGACACCTCAAATTTCTTGCAGGATCAGAGCATTATCAATTCAAAGCATTGCCCTTTGGCTTATCTACTGCACCCAGAGTATTCACGAAATGCCTGGCATCAGTAATTGCATACTGCAGACTTCAGGGGATTCAAATCTACCCATATCTGGACGACTGCCTGATACAAGCGGACAGCAAGACAAAATTGTTAAAGGACTTGGACTATGCCATCCAGCTACTACAGGCCTTGGGATACACAGTCAACATCCAAAAATCAAGACTTGTGCCATCCCAAAGGATAACCTTTTTGGGTGCAGATCTGGATACAACCACCCAGATGGCCTTTCTCACAGAAGAAAAAACAGAAACAACTTCCAGATTACTTCAAGAATCTGACAAGACAAACTCAGCTAACTGCAAGGAAAATCCTGCAGGCCCTGGTTTTCATGGCATCCTGCATAACGCTAATTCCACAAGCCAGGCTACATATGAGAAGATTACAATGGTACCTAAGGAGTGTATGGACTCAGCACAGTCACAGCTTAGAAACTCTGATTCCAATCATACCTTGCCTTCAGAAGGAATTCCTGTGGTGGGCTCTTGCCTGCCAGACCAACAGAGGGTTGCCTTTCTTCAAACCATCACCACGGACGCTTCAGACCGAGGTTGGGGAGCACACATGGAGGACAAATGTATCCAAGGGCTATGGTCTCAAGGGCAGCTGCAAATGCACATAAACCAAAAGGAAATGCTGGCAGTGATAAATGCAATTGAGGCTTTCAAACCTTTCCTTCAACAAGGCCACCTGCTAATAAGGACAGACAACACCACAGTTATGTGGTACATAAACAAGCAAGGAGGCACACATTCCTACCCTCTATGTAGACTGGCTATGAATCTATGGGATCTTTGTTTGAAGCTCAATATACAACTACAGGCCCAGTTCGTGCCAGGGAAAGACAATACTCTGGCAGACAGCTTAAGCAGAACTACCATGGATGCACATGAATGGATGCTGCACCCAGACATCTTCTTACTCATAACGCAGACATGGGGAAGGCCCGAGATAGATCTGTTCGCCTCATCCCACAATCATCAACTGAAAATTTTTTGCACAAGGACATACCGTCCACAAGCATGGAAGGTGGACTCTCTCTCTTTCAGCTGGAAAGCCCGAAAAGTCTATGCTTTCCCACCAATCCCATTAATGTCCAAGGTTTTACTGAAGATCAGGGCAGTACAGCCAAAAGTGATTCTGATAGCTCCAGACTGGCCAAGGCAGCATTGGGTACCCACTGTTGAAGAGCTTATCACAGACGAAACCGTGGCCTCTCTCATTATGGCCTCTTCTGACGCAGAACAATTACAAGATCCTGCATCCCAACCTAAAGACCTTGCAGCTAACTGCCTGGAGAATACCATGACTCCTTCCCAGGACAGCTTATCCCAGAGGGTAAAGGACATTATTATGGAAGCTCGCCACCCTTCCACAAGGAAGGCATACTCAGCAAAATGGAAAAGATTTCTCAGTTGGAACACAACAAAAGGCCTTGATGTGACAGTGATGAACATGTCAAATATACTGGAATACTTAGAGTTGTTCCACAATGGCCTGTCTTATTCTTCCATTAAAATACATGCCTCAGCAATTTCAGCAGAATACAATGTAAACCCTCCTGTCTTTTCGCATCCTTTCTTAAGACAATTTCTCAGAGGAATCAAAAACATCAATCTTCCAAGGAGACCACCTTTACCTACTTGGGACCTTAACTTTGTGCTGGAAAAACTAACACTTCCTCCATTTGAACCAGCAGCATCGGCAGATCCACAGTTTCTATCCTGGAAAACTGCATTCCTTCTGGCCATAACTTCAGCAAGAAGAGTATCTGAGTTACAAGCTTTAATGGCAGTGCAGCCATTTCTTATTTTTCATCAGGACAGAGTTTCATTAAGAACCAACCCAACCTTTATGCCAAAGGTGGTATCTAGAGTATCCTTGAACCAAGCAATTCATTTTCCTACATTCTTCCCAAATCCACAAAATAAAGGGGAGAAACTTCTACAAACTCTGGATATCCACAGACAATTATGCTACTATTTGGACAGAACTAAAAGTTACAGAAAGACTGACCAACTGTTTGTAGCATATGCTGCTGGGACACAAGGAAAAGCAATTTCCAAACAGACAATCTCAAAATGGATAGGAAATTGCATTCGTTTTTGCTACTCCTTTCATGGAAAGACTGTTCCTGTGAATATTAGGCCTCATTCCACGAGAGCCACAGCCACCAATACAACCTTCCTAAGAGGGGTGGCTACCAAGGACATTTTAGAAGCTGCTACATGGAGCTCCGTGCATACTTTTGCCAAGCATTACAATTTACCCTTATACTCCAGATCCAGAGCAGGTTTTGCTACAGCAGTCCTGCAGGGTCTCTTAACTACACCATCATTTTCTTAGTACCTCCACCCCCAGATTGGCTATGGTATTCTACCCATATATTATGACTGCAGATGCATCCTTGAAGTACATAGTACAGTTTTGTACCTACCATAAATGTAGATGTCCGATAGGTATGCATCTGCAGTCAGGTTTACCCTCCTACCTTCCCCTCTGTGGTATTCCTAGGGTGCTTACCCCTTCATTAGCTAGCTGGGGGAATCTGTTATGGTGTATTTGTTTGTGTATATATATATATATATATATATATATATATATATATATATTTTTGCATTATGTTTGCAATTTTTTGGCATTTTCTCCAAATTTAGCCTTCATAGAGGGCACCTGGCATCTGGGGCAAGAAAAACTGAGGAAGATGGCGTCGGCTGATGCTTTTATACCCCAGACGCTCTGACATCGGGGAAAGTGCAACATCAGCCGAGGCCAGACCCAGACTTTGGAATCCGGCTGACCGAAGGGCTGCCTGAGGCAGGACAACCCATATGTTATGACTGCAGATGCATACCTATCGGACATCTACATTTATGGTAGGTACAAAACTGTACTTTTTATCTACACAGGACTAAAGAATTTAGAAAATCAGGCCAATTATTTGTTTCCTTTTCAGACAAAAATAAAGGCTTGCCTGTTTTTAAGGATGTTCATCGTGTTACACTGCTGCAGTCATTACACTTGGGTTACCCTGCCGTCAGGCAGTCCCACAGTCAGCCAGTGTTCCAAAGTCTTGGTCCGGCGTCGGTTGCTGTCGCTTCTTCCCTGACGTCAGTGCGCCAGGGGTATATAAGATGCATCCGACGCCATTTTCTTCAGTCTTTCTTGCTGTGCGGTGCCCGAAGCAGAAGCAGTTCGCAAGTGCCGGTCGGCCGACTCCTGAGAGTTTCGAAGTCGAATTTCAGATCCGAAGTCTTTAATAAAGCTAAGTACCCCTTTGTGGAAACTTTTTTATTGCCTCAGACCAATGTCAGAAAAAGTTAATGATTGTATTTCTTGTGGGAAGCAAATACCTCACAAGGACTTCCACTCTTACTGTATTCCATGCCTAGGCCCTGATCACGATGTCACTAGTTGTCGGTTTTGTGCTAGATTTAACAAACGCACTATAAAAAGACGTTTTGATTTTGCTTTGCACTACTTTGGCCGAAGGTTCAATTATACTATGCCGTCAGATCAACCGACGACCTCAATACCGAAAAAACGCAAAGACAAGGATAAAGGCAGGCATCCGAGCTCCAAAACCGACGGCAAAACTTCTTCTCTAGGCCAGTCGCCAGTTCGCCGGTTCTCAGTGAGATGCTTTCGCAGCCCCTGACACACGCTACCTCAGAGCCACAGGCCGCTTCCGACTCCCACATGGACACAACTAGGCCTCTGGAAACTCAAGGTATTGGGCCTATGGAAACTAATCCCTCAGATGGGTCCAGAGCTGCTGAGCAGGCACCAGCTTCTGAGGGTGTTTTCAGACCTTCACAACTTACCATTAACACAACAGCCAAGACAAAGGTACCATTAAAGACAAAGAAACAAGTACAGCATTCTCCTGGACAGACCTCCATGCCTAAGAAACAGATGCTTAAAATGGCCGAAGACCTCATTACTCTAATCAGGGGTTCCCATCCCCCTCCTGAGAAAAGGCCTAGGCAGGATACAGACTATGATTCCTCTGATCAGGTTTCCATTTCTTCTGATTCCTCTTCAGACCAAGGATACTCTCTACCCCCCTATGAGGACTCTGATGCTGAAGAATCTATCCCTTCAGCTTCTCCTCCTGAGGATTATTCTTTTGGGGAAACTTTGCATACCATGAGGGAGCATTTCCACTGGGAAAGTCAGGATTACTCAGAATCCAAGAAAAGGCTCAGGGATTTCCTTTTATTGCCTCACCACAGGCCGCTGGCTATTCCGCCTGTGCTAGACATTGTGGATGATGTGTTCTTTGAATCCAGCTTATCTCCTGATTCTTTGCCCCCTGCTCCAGCCAAGCCAGATAGGTATTATAGAGTCCCTGACTCTCACAAGTTTCTTTACAAAAACCCTTCTGCTGATCCAGAAACTATTTCCCAGGGTCCAAAGAGGGTTAAGGCTTCCATTGCAAAAAATCCAGTACCCTCTGACAGAGATTCTAGAGATTTGGATGGATGGGGGAAGAAAGTATATACTTCTGCAACTTTAGCAGTAAGAGCTTTAAATTGCCAGTTTCACATGCTTAAGTACCAACAATATTTAATGGCTCAGTTAAAACCGAAAATGCTTGCAAGCTCAGAAGTACCTGATTGTAAAGAAATGCAGGATTTATTGCATGCAGTTGAACAGGTAGGAAAACATACTCTGCAATGTGGTTTTGATTCTTTAGAGGCCTCTTGTAGAGCCGCAGTTACAGGTTCTGTGATTCGAAGACATGCTTGGTTAAAAGAACAGAGTTTACCTGATCATGTTAAGGCAAAATTATTGGATGCTACTTTACAGCATGAAACCTTGTTTAGTGTTAAGGCAGAAGAGGTGTTAAAGAAAATGGAGGATAAAGCTAAATCTATGCAAACAGTCAAGGATTTCTTACAGGTACAGCCACCTCGGTTTAGCAGAAATTGGCCAACAAAGAATTGGTCCTTTCCAGTGTCAGACAGGCCACAGAGAGGAAGATCTCAACCCCAAGGCTCAAACAGACAATGACAGTGGGGCACCTCAACCCCAAAAGGAGGTGAGGACAAGTCTCAACCTTACAGGAAACAGTCACAATGACTTGCCCGTTCGTACGCCAAGCACGTCCCTTTTGGAAGCTCCCTTAGGGGGAAAACTAGCACTTTTTTTCTCAAAACTGGCAAACAATCACCCAAGACAAATGGGTTCTGAATGTTGTGTCTCAAGGTTACAGGTTCCACTTTCATACTTTACCAAGGCTAAAAGGAATGCCAGACCTGCCACAAAATCAATGGGCAGAGGCACAAGAACAAATTTCAGCATTCATGGACATGCGAGCTATTCAAAAAGTACCACAACAGGAACAAGGACAAGGATTTTACTCAGTACTCTTCCTGGTCCCCAGAAAGGACAAGGCCTGGAGGCCCATACTAGACCTTTCAATTCTGAATACTTACCTGGATATTCCAAAATTCAAAATGTTGACATTACAGCAGCTTCTAGCCATGCTGGGCAAGAAGGCTTGGCTTGTTACTCTGGACCTCAGAGTCATACCTGCATGTCCCTATCAGACAAAATTGCAGAAGATACCTCAGATTCAAAGCTGGTACAATGCACTACCAATTCTCTGCACTGCCCTTTGGCTTAGCTACTGTGCCCATGGTCTTCACAAAGTGCCTGGCACCAGTAATTGCATTTTGCAGACAAAAGGGAATTCAAATATATCCATACCTGGACGACTGCCTTATTCAAGCAGAGACAAAAGACATTCTTCTACAGCATCTGGCATTTGTAAAAAAGGTTGCTAATTTCTCTAGGGTACACAGTAAATGAAAAGAAGTCAAAACTAGTGCCCTCGCAACAGATTATATTCCTGGGTGCCAGCTTAAATACAACGGCCCAGATGGCTTACCTCACGCCAGACAAACAAGTTCAACTAACTCAATATTTTCAGTTACTGGCAAAAAAGTCCCATCTCCCTGCAAGAAAAATTCTGCAGGCCCTGGGATTCATGGCATCCTGCATACTACTAATACCATATGCCAGACTGCATATGAGGAAATTACAATGGTACCCAAAAAGTGTTTGGACTCAACACTCTGACAGTTTAGAAGCAGTTATACCAATGATTCCCTGCCTACAACAGGAGTTTCGATGGTGGGCACAGGCATGTCACCTAAACAAGGGTCAGCCTTTTACGCAACCCACAGCCAGGCAAACTCTAACAACAGATGCTTCGGATTACGCCTGGGGAGCACACATGGCAGGAAAATGCATCCAGGACAAGTAGACCACAGACCAGATGCATCTTCACATCAACCAAAAAGAGATGTTGGTTGTTCAAAATGCCCTAACAGCTTTCAAGGACCTTCTGCATCCAGGACAATTATTACTAAAGACAGACAACACCACAGTAATGTGGTACATAAACAAGCAAGGGGGCACTCATTCTTATCCCCTATGCAGGCAAGCCATGACCTTGTGGAACACAGCTGTAACGTATCAAGTTCACCTGCAAGCACAATTCCTGCCAGGAAAGAAAAATACTCTGGCAGATGATCTAAGCAGAAATAACATGGACCCTCATGAATGGAAATTGAATCCACAAATCTTCAGGATGGTAACGCAAAAATGGGGATGCCCAGACATAGATCTTTTTGCCTCCCCAGTGAATTGCCAACTACAAAATTTCTGCACAAGGACTTATCACAAACAAGCATGGAAAGTGGATGCTCTGTTGTTCAGCTGGAAAAACCTAAAAGTTTATGCCTTCCTACCACTGCCACTCCTTTCAAAGGTACTCCTAAAAGCCAGACAAGAAAAACTACAGATGATCCTGATTGCTCCAGACTGGCCACACCAGCACTGGTACCCTATCTTAAGGAACTTGACTCAAGACCCACCGTGGATTTTGCCTCAAATTCCACACCTTCTGACTCAACAAAACAATCAGATCCTGCACGGTTAGCTCAAAACCCTAAACCTGGCTGCATGGCAGATACATTAGTCAAACAGGCAGCACCTCTCTCTAAGGCAGTTATGGATGTCATTTTGGTGGCTAGGAGGCCGTGTACCAGGAAAGCTTACTCAGAAAAATGGAAGAGATTCTGCGCCTGGAACCAGGCTCAAAGCCTTGACCCTCTTGTTCCAAACATTCCTCAGATTTTACAGTACTTAACTGAGATGCTGGACAGAGGCCTATCCTTCTCATCAATTAAGATCCACGCCTCTGCCATTTCAGCATATTACAACATGGATCCTCATTTATTCTCTCATCAAGCAGTACCTCAGGGGGGCTAAAAACATAAGACCACCCCGGAGAGGCACCAACACCAACTTAGAACCTGAATTTCGGTCTGAAAAAACTGACCATACCACCTTTTGAGCCAGCCAATACAGCCGATCTAAAATTTTTATCATGGAAAACAGCTCTGCTCCTGGCAGTAACTTCAGCACGAAGAGTCTCAGAGCTACAGGCATTAATGATAGTGGAACCTTTTGTAATTTTTCATCAGGGCAGGGTTTCTTTAAGGACAAACCCTACCTTTATGCCAAAGGTGATATCTAGTGTGGCTCTTAACCAAACCATTAATTTGCCAACTTTTTATCCAAACCCCCAGAATAAAGGGGAGAAACTTCTGCATTCTTTGGACATACACAGGCAGCTACGCTTCTACTTGGACAAAACAAAAGCTTTCAGGAAAACTGAGCAACTGTTTGTAGCATATGCTGCAGGATCACAGGTCAAGGCTATCTCAAAGCAGACTATATCCAAATGGATAGGACACTGCATTTGTTACTGCTACACACAGCATGGAAAATCAGTCCCAAATACCATTAGGCCACATTCCACCAGGGCAACAGCCACTTCAACACCCTTTCTCAGAGGAGTACCTACCAAGGAAATTTTGGAGGCTGCAACTTGGAGTTCAATGCACACCTTTACCAAGCATTACCACCTGCCTCTTTACTCTAAATCCAGAGCAGGATTTGCCACTGCAGTTCTGCAGGGCCTCATAGCCAATCCTAACTCTTTATAGACCAGCCACCCAACCTTAGCTTTGGGATTTCTACCCAAGTGTAATGACTGCAGCAGTGTAACATGATGAACATAGTACAGTTTTGTACCTACCATAAATGTAGATGTTCAAGTGTTCACACTGCCGCAGTCCAGGTTACCCTCCCTCCATCCCTTCTGAACTAGCTGGACTTCTCTATACCTTTCTATCCTATACCACCTTTGTGGTGTATTTGCTTGTAACTGAAGGTATTGTTTTTATGTTATATGCATATTTTTTTTTATTAGCAATATGTATTGCTTACCTATTGGGGGCACCTGACATCTGGGGCAAGAAACACTGAAGAAAATGGCATTGGATGCATCTTATATACCCCTAGCGCACTGACGTCAGGGAAGAAGCGACAGCAACCGACGCCAGACCAAGACTTTGGAACTCTGGCCGACTGCGGGACCGCCTGACGGCAGGATAACCCAAGTGTAATGACTGCAGCAGTGTGAACACTCGAACATCTACATTTATGGTAGGTACAAAACTGTACTTTAAATGGCTTTCAAGTTGCATTTCATTTGCTTATAAGACTGCTGCTAAACAGTTACCAAACAAAGTAAAAGGCCATTCAACAAGAGCAGTATCAACTTCATATGCCTTTAGATCTAGGCTCCCAATTGTTACCATTTGTGCAGCAGCTACTTGGTCAAGACCTCATACCTTTGTCACTCATTACAGATTGGGTTTGGCCTCCCGGGACAGGTCATCCTTCGAGTCCACTGTGCTGAAGAGTCTCTTTGCTTGAGCTACCTGGGATAAAGGTGCTAGGGACGCTGTCCCATCCAGCAAGAATTACGGCGAGATAGGACTACATAACATAAAGAAGTTATGTACTTAGCATAACGTTCTATGTTTGCAGTCCATCTCGCCTACATTCTTGCGTCCCACCCTCCTGCCCCCTTCCTGTTTCCTGGAGGAACTGGAGGACTATACTTTATGCTGTCTGACCTGGTTGTACTTGTCCGTCCACCTGGCATGGATAGTTTTACACAGTGTTCTGTCTGTATGTACACGGTTATTGATAGTTTACTGACTATTATGTACCTATTACTTTCTTGCAAAGAAGATCTGGGAATTGCCATGAGGCAATAAAAAAATCACAAAATGAACCAGTGATAAAGTGGAACCAACAGCAAAAGCGCAAAACTCCAAAACAAAAGAAAGTTTCACAGCGCTGTACCAATATATTTTTTTATAAAAAACAAAGCTTTCGGATCAAAATCCTTCTTCAGTGTTAATAAAATTCTTATCCAGATAATACATCCTTTATAGTTAAAAATCAAATAGTCACATGATACAGCCTACCTATCATATATTAAACTTAATCAAATCATTTGAAACAAGTAGTCAGATTTACCACTGAAAGATCTTAAAAAGACATATACCATCCTATTCAGTGACTTAAAAAAAAATATATATATATATATATATATATATATATATATATATATATATATATAGGGATTCACATCCAGATCTAGTGAGGTCATTGTTCCCCTGTACTCTTCACTTATCAGACCAGTGATCGAGTACAATGCCCCATTCAGGATGTATCTCGCCCGACATCTGCAGCAATTGGAGAGACCCCAAAAGTTTCTCAGCAAAAGGATAAAGGGACTCCAAAATCTGTCATATGCTGCCAGATTGAAGAAACTCCAGCTCTATTCAGTCGCATACCGTCTGCTCAGAGGTGACATGTGCCTGACTTACAAGGCCATGTCCAACCCAGAATTAATGGACATGCTCCACCTCAAAAAATCCAAATCCACCAAAACCACTAGAGCAAGTGACTTAAACCTTAGCACGGATATAAATAGGACGTGCTGGAGGGATAGATTTATCACTCAGAGACTCCCTATGCTGTGGAATAGAGTCCCGGTCCATGTGAGGCAAAGCACCTCACTGGCTCTGTTCAAGAGAAATCTTGACCTGTGGATGGGAGATCGTAGGTTTACCCCGGGAATCATCTCTGTGTCACTGCTGGACAGAGGCACAACAAACTAATGGGTACAGTATTTTTTCATATAAGGGGTGGCGTAAGCCACAAAAATTCGGGCTAGGCTTATAAATGCCTTGGGGCAGATAGCCTAGTATAAACCTATGAACCTATATATATATATATATATATATATATATATATATATATATATATATATATATAGTATAAACCTATGAACCTATGTGTATATATATATATATATATATATATATATATATATATATATATATATATATGTTGCTACTGAATGGGCTTAACGTAAACATACTCACTAAATACATTTACGTATGTTCTTCACAAATAACCCAAGAATATATTAAAAAAAGTATATACATATATATACATATGTATGCGTCAACATAATTTGTAAAACTAAACCCTCAGTTTTATAAAACTAATGGAAGCGAACATTATGTGAAAGCTTATGAAAACTGAACAAAAGTAATTTACACAAATAAGCATCCATTCTAATATATAATGCATTATACAAAATGTGCAAAAATATATGTAAACATTTTTATTAAACATAAACACATTCCTCAAGAGTATTTGTCTTATTTTCTCTATTCCATATTCATTTGGAATCACAGTGAAAAGGGATTTTATATCCAGTGTCACTAATAAAAAAAATCTTTCTATATTTTCGTTATACCATTTGTATAGCTGTGTGAGGAAATCTCCTGTATCTTCAACAGTGTCCATGTTTCTATGTTGGCAAGTCAACCAGGAGACTGAGAGATAGGATAACCGAACATAAATCCGAAATAAGAAGGAAGGTGGTAACAAATTCTCTAGCCCAACATATACAGGAAACAGATATCTCACATTATTTTTTTTTTGTGTAATAGATATCTTAACTGTTGACATTAGAAGTGGGGATCTAGTAAACAGACTCAATAATAGGGAGTATTAGTGGATTACTCGTTTACATGCTGAAAAATATCCTGGTATGTTTAATAAAAATGTTTACATATATTTTTGCACATTTGGTATAATGCATTATATATTATAATGGATGCTTATTTGTATTTGTGTAAGTTATTTTTGTTCAGTTTTGCATAAGCTTTCACATAATGTTTGCTTGCATTCATTTTATAAAATTGAGGGTTTAGTTTTACAAATTATGTTGATGCATACATATGTGTGTATATATATATATATATATATATATATATATATATATATATATGTACACACACTTTTTTAATATATTCTTGGGTTATTTGTGAAGAACATATGTAAATGTATTTAGTGAATATGTTTACGTTAAGCCCATTCAGTAGCAACAGATATATATTTTTAAGTCACTGAATAGGATGGTATATGTCTTTTTAAGATCTTTCAGTGAATTAAGTTTAATATACGATAGGTAGGCTGTATCATGTGACTATTTGATTTTTAACTATTAAGGATGTATTATCTGGATAACAATTTTATTAACACTGAAAAATTTTGATCTGAAAACTTTTTTTTTTTTATTAAAAAATATATTGGTACAGAGCTGTGGAACTTTCTTTTGTTTTGGAGAATTGCCGTGAGGCACCATGGGATAGGGGTTAGCCTTGAGCCAGTAAAAGCTCTCAAGCATTAGTATTGGCTGAGTCTGAGCCGAGTATCGGCTCCGAACCCATCCAGCGAGAATGTAACAAACATGGAACGTTATGGTAAGTACATAACTTCTTATACACTGCATAAACTTACTACATTAAACTTACCTCTCTCAGGTGATATACATCCCAACGCAGGTCCAGTCACCAGCCCCTCCCTTCCTACCCATCCCTCACCCCCCCTCCCTCTCCCCACTCTTTCTTCTTCTCAGACTTACTCCTCCACAACTACCAAAAATGTAACCATACTAGCTCTCAACATTCAAAGTATTCTAAACAAAGTCACTGAGCTACACTCCTGGATATCACTCCACATCCCTGATATTCTCACCCTGTCTGAAACCTGGCTTAAACCCCACATCTCTGACAGTGAAATCTTATCCCCCTGGCTGCAATATCATCCTCCAGGATAGACTCATGAAAAAAGGGGAGAGGTGTAGCTATACTGTACTCTAACTCTCCCTCTACCCTCTATCAGTCTCAACTTCCAGTCACCACCCTGCAGAAGTCCTCATAATAAACTGCAAAATAAACAATCATAAAAAGATTGCCACTGCTACCATCTATATTCCTCCAGGAAATAACATCCCTACACTCAAACTCTTTCTCTGTTGAATCTCTCAGACTATCTCATATGAAACTATTATATTAGGGGATGTTAATATTGATTGGAATTCTCTATCCTCTGATTTTCCAAATGTCAGCATTAACCTCTATGGCTTCTCCCAACTTATCACTTCTCCCACTCGTCTGAATAAAAAAACTAATACCAGCACTACACTTGAATGGATCCTCACCTCGAACTCTGTCCTATACCACAACCTCTCCACATTGTCTGATACCCTGACAACCTTCCAACCTTTATTCAAAGACACTCCCCCCAGTCATGCAAATCTCGTCAATACAAACACTTTTGCAAACTTTTTAACTTCAACCCAGACACCTTTAACTTTATGCTGCCTCAATTAACTGGTCCTTCCTCCATGACCTCCCCTGGAAGAAGCTGTTCTAAAATTTAACAACATGGTTCTTAACACTCTAAACTCCCTGGACCCCATCAAAAAAAACCCCCTTCCAATCTACGTTGTTACAGAGAACTTTGTAATTTAACCCAAATACAAATCAACCATGACAAAAGAAATTTCTACCTAAAGCCACAAAATAACCCCCACTTCAACCCCATAATATTCTGGAATACAATCAACAAGACCTGACGGAAACTGAAGTTTTGTGAGTTATGTAACAAATACCGCCAATTTCCACAGATTCACCCACAGTTTCAACTCTAATGCCATTCATTTTTTGGATGTCCATCTGTCCATTGATTGGGGGTTATGGTTTCCAACAACAGGAATAAGACATTTTTTTAACTGTTGCTTACATTTTACTAGTTGTCATCCTATGTACTATAAGAAAAACGTAGTGAAGGGTCAGGTTATTAGGGCTGTCAGGATGGTCTCAAACAGGGGGACTGTTTGAAAATTAACTGGATAAAATGACGTCAGTGTTTTTGGACCGGGGATACCCATTGGATCTGATTAAGTCATTGAGGACAGAGGTAGTGGAAAAAAGAAGAGAGAGATACCAGTGTGTACTGAGGAAACCAGATTTAATGAAAAGTGTAAGGTCATCGAATGAATTAAATGGTGAGAATTTCCATCAAAGGATGACCATTAATTACGATGGTCTCTCCAGCCCAGTAAAACAGATCATAAGCCATACTATTAAAAATGGATGATGACCTACATCAGTACTTGGGAGACAAACCCACTTTTATTTACAAAGTGCAAAAAAATATCAAGGAAAGCTTGGAGAAGGGTAAGGTGGAGGCCAAGTTAGGCACTAGAAAATGTGGTAGGAGTAACAACTACCAATATATTATTGACAAGACAGAGGCACAGTTAAACAATGTTAGTCGAACAACTCTTACATTTAGAAAAGGGACTGTAACTCAGCTGGCTTAGTGTATATGGCTTTGTGTAATCACTGTTTTTCCTTTTCATAGGTGTGTACTAGGCTAATGGCCCTGGAGCCTTTACAAGCCTAGCCCATAGGATTACCCTGGCATCGTGGCACCCAACCTTGGTTTCCAGTGCCTTTGTCGAGTAGAGCCACTGGAGTGATCCCCAGGGTGACTTGTCTATTTCCCATCCACTCAACAAGATTTCTTTTGAAGCGGGACAGTGAGGTGCTCTGTGTGACATGTATGGGAAGTCTATTCCGTAGCATGGTCCGTCTCTGGGTTCTGAACCTGTCCCTCTAGCACGTTCTGTTGATTGTGGTAATGAGGTTGAGGTCTCTGGAGCATGTGGTGTGGAGGGATTGGGATTTCTTTAGATGTAGCATTTCTAACAGAGCCGGATCAGACATGCCTTTGTAAGTCAAGTGGAGATCGCCTCTAAGTAAGACAGAGAATACTTGGGAGTTTTTTTGAGTCTGTCCATGTAGGACAAGTGTTTAAGGCCTAGGATCCTCTTTGTGAGGTACTTTTGCTGCCTCTCCAGTTGTTGCAGGTGTCTAGTGAGGTACATGCCAAATGGGGTATTGCACTCGGTGACTGGCCTAATGAGGGAAGAGTTGAGGGAGACAATGACCTCTTTCTTCCTGGATGCAAAACCCTTAGTAATGAGATGTGCCACATAGAAGGACTTTGTGACCACAGTGGCAGTGTGGTGGTCAAAAGAGAGGTTGCTGTCAACCTGTGTTGCCAGATCTCTTGTAACTCCTTCTGTGTTCAGTGGACTACCATTGATGTGGTAGTTCATGGGAACTGGGTTTTTCCCAAAGGGGATGCCGACACATTTTTTGGCATTGAGCTTAAGGCCATGGTTCTGACACCAGTTGTTGGTCTCATTGAGACCTTTCTGTAGGGTGGCAACTTCACTTGGGGAGTTAATAATGGCTCCCAACTTACAATCGTCTGCGAACTTTGTCAGCCAGAGTCCCTTCATGTTGGCCTGGACTTCTCAGAAGTAGATACCAAAGAGGAGAGGACCCAGGACCGATCCCTGTGGGACTCCACTCGTGACTGGTCGGCAGTCTGACTTGGAGTCAGCTGCTTTCACATTGTGGGTTCTATCTGTGAGCCAGTTTGCAACCCACCTAGTGATATAGGAGTTAATGCTTAGCTTAGTGAGTTTTTCTATGATTCCTAAGTGGGGAATGGTGTCAAAGGCCTTGGCCAGATCAAGGTAGGTTGTATGAACTACCTTGTCTTCATCCACAGCTCTGGGGGCTGACTCAAAAAAGTTGGCCAAGTTGAGCAAGCATGATCTACCCTTCAAAAAACCAAACTGTGTGGGATCCAGAGTTTGGAGATTCCCTATATCCTTGTTTATTAGGTCCGTGATGATGCGTTCCATAGCTTTGCATATCAGACTTGTCAGGCTAATGGGGCGATAGTTCTCAAGGTCTGTAGTCGCTCCTCCTTTGTGGAGAGGGATGACTATAGTAGTGCGCTATTCGGTAGAGACAAAGCCTGAAGTGAGGCTGTGATTGAACAGGGCACACAGGTGAGGTGCCAGTTCACTGTGTAGTTCATGTAGAATACAGCCAGGGATATTGTCAGGTCCCATAGAAGCTGTATTCTTGGCCTTGGACAGTGCTGTTTTAACCTGTGCAGCAATAGTAATGGGTGCCTGCAATCTACTGGTATTGTGATTGGTCCTTTGCGGGAGGGGGTAAAGTTGGCACTGAATCTGTCTGCCAGTATATTGGCAACTTCTGTTGGCTCGGTATAGCCGGTGCCATTGTGCAGTAGCTCAGCGCTAATCTGGGTATTGCCATGGAGGTTCTTTACATAACTATAGAAGGCCTTGTAGTTGTCTTTACTATCTGCTGCAATTCTGTTTTCATAGCTAGCTTTAGAGGATTTGATGAGGGATCTCAACTTTTTGTTGAGGCTGATAAGGGAGTTTTTCCAGTCGTGTGAGTTCACTTTATTCCACATCAGTTTCCTCCTTCTGTTGTAGAGTTTGTTTATGGAAGGGGACCACCAGATGGGCTTCCTGTTTTGGAGGAGAGCATCTTGGTTCTATTGGGTGTGGTGAGATCCATGCATTTATGTACGTGTTTGTACAGTGCATTGGTGTATGATTCGGCGGTCATGCAGTTATTCTCCATTTACATGGGTGCCTTGAAGTTAGCCACCTCTGTTCTTAGGAGCCCAAAGTTAGCTTTGGAGAAGTTTTTCATGGTGGTTACTTTTGCAGGGGGTGGGGTGGGAGGGATGTGGATTTCCAAGGTGATTAGTTTGTGGTCCGATCTAATCAGGGAGGAGTTGACTATTGGTGTAGAGCAATGGTCTCCAGTGTTAGTGATGACCAAGTCAAGGATGTTGCTACCTCTAGTGGGAGTAAGAACAAGCTGGTCCAGGGCATTGGAATTAATGAATTCCAGGAAACGTTGGGCAAGTGTATTGGTACATGAGTAGTTTTCCCAGTTAATGGAGGAGTAGTTGAAGTCACCCAGTATGAGAGTGTTAGGTTGGATCGTAATATTCTCCAGGGTGCTTTAGGAACGTGGAGTGAGTGTCTTGAGACATGTTTGGGGACCTATAACAGGCTATGACCTGAACCGCTGTCTTACCCAATGTTAGCTGAACCTGAAGTATCTCTGATGCGTTGTGTTGGGCTACCAGTCTGGAGGTGTGCGCATCCTTTATGAATATGGAAACACCACCGCCTTTGGAGCTTCGGTCCAAGTTTTAGAGCCAAAAGGTGTGGAGTGAGTTATAGCCTGGTAGTGTACGGGTGCTTTTTGCTGCCTTAAACTAGGTCTCTGTTACAGCACAAATATCGATGTTTTCCATTTTAAGGAGTGCTTCGAGTAAGTGCTTTTTGAGATTTAGACTTCTAGCGTTGAGCAGCATGACCCTCAGATTGCATTTGTTTGTAGCTGTTAGGTGGTAATTTGGTCTTTGGAACACCGCCTAAAAAAGGCACGATATGGGTGGGAAGAGCCTTTGGCCAGTATCAGGAAGCCCATGGGTGACAGATGCAGGCCATCTCTGGCAAAACATCGAGGTCTGTCATTCATGTCATCCCAGGCAGACAGATACTGGATCCCCGTAGAATGATGCCAGAAACTTAGCCAGTTGTTGAAATCAGTCATTTTTTGCTTGTACTGTGGTATCATTCTGGATGATGGTAGGATGCTGCTCAAGGCTAGGGTTGTACCCGACTGGGCTACATAATCCGAGAGCTCCTTCATGTCTCTCTTCATGTAGTCCAGGGAGGTACGTCTCAGGTTATTCATACCCACATGTATAATGAGAGAGTCATATTTGTACCTGTTGTTGAGGGACCTGAGTGCATGCGTTATGTGGCGGATCGTGGCACCTGACAGGTAGCTGACTGTTACTTTCTCCTTATTCAACCTAGTGAGTGGGGCATCAGTGTGCTTCACTATTTAGTCACCTATGACTAGTGTGCTGGGCATGCTGTTTTGCCTTAGGGGCTTTGGTTGAGTGGCACACTGTTTAGGAGAGTTGTGTGTCTCGTGATTAGTGTTGTGTTGTGTTGTGGTGGTTGAGTGCGTTTCTGCATTGGAGGTCTCTGCTGTTTGGATAGATTTTTATTGAGAGCCTCCACGAAGGTGGGTGTGTGGTTTGTGTTTTTATGTGAAGGCAGTGCTGGTGTGTGTTCCGGACGGCTATTTGTTCCATGTAGTGTGGTGTAAGTGTTGATCTTCTCCTCTTGACCAGCTATTCCGGTCTTGGCTGGAGAGTGTGTGGCTTCCAATTTGGATATACAAGTGCATCTCTCACAAGTCTGACTGTTGGGAGGGAGAGAGTTGTCTGTGTACATGAGGCAGTTGCTACATTGCCTCAGGATGGCCAAGTTCACCAGGTTGATAGGAGAAAACACAGGGAACTGACCTTTAGACATGCGTGGAGGGGTGGGCATTAATAATAAGTACTGGAGCGGTTTCCTTGTAGAATATTTAGTGCTGGTAGCACTTTTGTGTGCTACAATAACTTCTACAAGAAGTCTTGTGTGGTAAAGTGCTAGACTGATAAGCTAGTAAAAGTGCAGGAGAGGAGAGAACTAGCAGATCTAAGGGAAAAAGTGAAGAGCAGACTTTGGCATCTCTCAGAAGCTTACAAACAGTCCTGAGTACAGCAAATCTGTATCTGGACTGGATATAGGAAAGACTGAGAGGAAGTTCTCTAAAATAATTTATAAACATTTGTACAATGTGAAAAAAAGTAATTACAACAATGCTTTATTTAAGCATTCTGTAACGTGTGCTGGTTTAAAAAATATATTTTTTTGGCATACTGGTAATAGTGTCTCTTGACACCAGAGGTGGGTGCCTGAGAAAGTAGACATGAGTATAAGGAACTCCTCTGGCAACTTAAAGTAGATGCTACTACGAAACCAGGTTTAAATTACCTGGTTTCTATTAATTCTGTGCTTAAGTTGAGGGCTACAAAACTATGATTATATTTTCATTTTACTCTTTAGTATTTTTTTGGTTTTATTACTGACTTAAACTTTGAAAATATTAATGTGTACTTTAACTTCAAGGTTTTCATTACATCCTATTGCTATTTATTGTGATAAGTTGCTGATTGGTGTATTCACTTTAATTGAAGTAACTTTTTAATTAGCTTTTTATTGATTGTGTTATTAAGTTGGAATAGCACTCGAGAACTGTAGATGTTAAGTTGTCTATCTCGCCTTCGTTCTTGCTGTTTGGGTTCGGAGCCGATCCTCAGCTCCGACTCGGCAATCTTCAATAGCTCAAGAGCTGTTTACTGGCTCGAGGCTACCCCTTATCCCATGATGCCTAGCGAAAGCTACCCAGATCTCGTTTGCCGCTTCAGCTACGAGGTGTGTCGTTTCTGGCTCAGGCTTGTATACGTTTGGATATTTCTATAATTGTATTTGCTTAAACTTCTTAAAAAAACTAGTATACTACCCCTTATAGTTTTCTTCTTTGTGTTGGTGTTTGTAGACGTCGCTTCTTTCTACAGTCCCTTTTTTTCTTAAGAACTTGTTTAAATTAGAGAGTTCTCCCCTCCCCCTTTCTTAGGACAGCCGTTTAACTTAGCGGTTCTCCTTCCCATCCTTTTTTGTTACTGTAAAAAAAAAAAAAAAAATCTGTGTGCGTTTAGTAGTAGAAATTTTTTGTCTGTCTGTTTTGTGGTACTTGGATTGTGTGTAGTGGTAAAGTTATATCCTAGGATACGAAAGTTTCTGGCTACAAAAAGTGTGACTCATGCTGTCAGAAAATGTCTCTGACAGATGGGCACACTATTTGCGTTTATTGTTTGGGTGTTGTTCACCTGCAGGACTCTTGTTCTATTTGCCACGCCTTTAGTCTAAGGGTCCTGCAGGAGTGCAAAAACAAATTAATCCTTCAGGGTTTATTGAAGCCTCAGGATTCACCAGCAAACAGTTCCCAGCCAGTGAAATCCCCCAAATCTGCCAAACCATCGGCTCCACCTTCGGAGCAGACTCCTGTACTGCAACAACCGAGTATGTCAGTTCTGGCTGGCACTGACAAAGGCCACTCCTCCGTGTGCTCCATCAGATGTTTCTGAGCCATAAAAGACTGAGGTCCCCTTCCTTAGAGTCCATTCACTCGGCGCCTCGGTCACCATTATTACAAAGTGAACTTTGCCACCATTCTTCATACTCCTCTTGATCCTCTAGGCTTTTGGATCATGATGTGGAGAGAATAGTAAGTAGGTTGCTTAAGTCACAGGCACTAGTTAAATTACTGTCCAGCCCACCTCAACAGGTATCGGCTCCAACTGCCTCTATTTCCATTCCTCCTCCGACTCCATTGAGTTTGGAGCCGGAATTTGTTGGTGTGGGTAGTGGAACCGTCGGCTCCGATCACCATCTCTCCTTCGGCTCCGATTACCTGGATTGTTCCTTCTATCGAGGAATCTGGATGCCAGGGCTCTCTCGGTTCCAAGGAGGGAAGTGGCATCGGACCCTTGTCCGACCCCGTTCTCCCCCTCGGAGCTTCGGCGCAGGTGAGCTCGGCTCCAACGTCGGCCTCGGAGCCGTTGCCCTCGGTGCGGAGAAAGATTGCTATTTCTCCGGAACTGGAGCTTTCTCTGCCTTTAAGTCGGGACGCCTTCAAGGTCATGCGGAGTGTGCTGTCCTCTGAAACAGCTCCACTACCAGCTCCATCGACTCCGTCACCCATAGTGTCTGTGTCAACCTCTGCTCCTCCTCCATACCCCAAGCGTAGGGAACCGATGCCCCAGGACACCCCACTGGGTGTTCCCTCTTCTTCCGAGGCCACCCTGATCACTCAGAGGATCCCCATTGGAAGAAGTGCAAGAGGAAGCGCATTGACTCTCCTGAGTCTGTCACTTCAGATACAGACCTGGATGAATTGGAAGGGTCCCCGAGGTCCCCCCTCTGAAGATGTTTCCTTTTCGGACATCCTTGAAATGCTTAGGCAGAGGGGGAACTGGACTTCCCTAGCCCCTACCGAGGATGAGTCTGTTCTCCTGGACGCATTCAGTTCCCGACCTTCCACCTCCTGGGTTTCTCCTCCTTTCGACCCACTCATGTCTGTGGTGGCTCGAAAGGCTTGGTCAGCTCCAGACACTGTGGATTCAACTCTGAGGAGACCTAACAAGTTTATTACAGCCCCCCCAGGATAAGCAATTCCTTTCCAAAGGTGTGCCCTTTGATGCCATGGTGGTAGCAGCAGCCACCAAGAAAGAGTTAGCAGAAACCTCTTCATCTGTTCAACCGCCAACAAAGAGTCTCGGACAGATATGGAAAGTGAATGTTTGCTTCAGCGACCTTTTCGATGAGGTCCCTGAACTATCTATGTCATTTTACTCTACTTCAAAGGGATCTCCTGAAAGAGCTTGGAGATGCCCATCAAGATCCTACAGCTGAGGGAGTACAAGCCAAAGTAGCTTTCCAGCTGGTGACTCTTAATTCAGTAGTCAACTCCTCCATGAGGCTGATTTCCTATGCAGCCGATGGAGCGAGCAGAGCTGCTGGCACAGGTGTGGCCCTCAAGAGACGTGCTTGGATGCGGCTGTGTCAGTTTGTGGAACCCTTTCAAGCATTCTTCACCAATACTCCCTTTGATGACTCCTTTCTCTTTGGGCCTCAGGTGAAAGACATGCTGACCAGTTGTGAGCAAGAAGGCAAGATTCTCTCTGCCGTGGGAGTCTGTTTTTCCACTCCCTCTAGACCTTACCCCAAGGGTCAGAAGAGTGGGAAGATGTGGTTCTGGAAATCCCAGGGATCCTTGCCTGACACACGGTGATTTTTCCTCCAGAGGCAGAGGGGGGAACAACAATAACAGATGCCGCCCTCGTGGCAGAGGGGGTCTGCAGAACCAGGGTGACGGAGAATCCTTCTCTGGCAAGCCCTTCCAGCATCCTGAAGGGTTGCCCCGGCTGCTCACCTCTGGAGGCAGTCGGGGGAAGACTTTCGCTGTACCCAAAAGCCTGGCAACATTTAACAAAAGACAGATGGGTACTATCCATTATATCCGGAGGTTACAAAATTCCCTTCCATCAATCCCCCTTACAGTCAAAAAAGGCCCTTCCAGATGTTCCACCCAATCTGAGGGAGCAAGCAGTCATAGAAGTTTCAAAACTGCTAGAAAAAAGAGCCATTCAGGAAGTCCCCGCAGACCAGCTCGGATCCGGAACTTACTCAAGATTCTTTTTGCTACCAAAAAAGACAGGGGACTGGAGACTGATTCTGGATCTCAGCAGACTAAACAAATCTGTACAAAGAGAAACGTTTTGGATGGTCATGCTGCAGTCCATTCTACCCTTTCTGGGTCAGGACAATTGGATGTGCTCAATAGATCTTCAGGATGGGTACTACCATATCAAGATGGACAGACACTCCAGGAAATTTCTTCGGTTCCGGGTAGGGGCCAGTCATTACCAGTTCAGAGCTCTGCCCTTTGGTCTCATCTCAGCCCCCAGGGTGTTCACCAAGTGTATGGCAGTAGTCAAGGCTCACCTGTGGCATCAAGAATTCCAGGTGTTTCCATATCTAGACGACTGGCTCCTCACTGCTACCACCAGGCATCAACTCTTACAAGTGCGAGATTATACAGTCACATCATGCACTCAACTAGGCATCACAATAAATTTCAAAGTCTGTCTTGTTGCCCTGTTAGTCTATCACTTACATAGGAGCAGAATTAAACACAAGCGAGATGTTTGCAAGATTACCACTGGAAAGAGTTTCCACAATTCGTCAACAAGTGTTAATCCTAATGCAGAGCAAAACGATTCACGTCAGATATGTCCTTCAAGCTCTGGGCTCCATGGCAGCTGCCATTCTTCTAGTTCTATTAGCGCATTTCCACATGAGAATTCTTCAGTGGCTTCTTTTCATGCAGTGGTCCTTTCAGGAGCTCCCCATGTCTTACATGATCCTGATTACAGAAACATGCAAAAGGCACCTGTCTTGGTGGATGGACTCCCCACTAGTGTCTCAGGGCAGATCTTTCATACAGCCTCCACCGGCAGCCACAGTGACCACGGACGCCTCCCTGATAGGGTGGGCATTATCTGTGCAGGACAGTCCAAGGCACTTGGCAACCTCACGAGTACCATCTGCATATCAATGTCTTAGAAATGAGAGCTGTGCTTCTAGCGTTGCAAGCCCTTCAAGACTCTCTTCTTTCTGGGACCATTGCAATTCAAACAGACAGCATGTCAGTGGTGTGGTACGTCACCAAACAGGGCAGAACCAGGTCCTACCCCCTGTGTCGAGAGGCACTCAGACTGTGGCAATGGGTGATTTCCTCCCTACGTTTTCTGATTGCGACGCACATCCCTGGGAGATCCAATGTCATAGCTGACAGGCTCAGCAGAGCTATTCTCATGTCTTACAAGTGGTCTCTGAATCAGGAAGTAGCGGATCTTATCTTCCGCAAATGGGTACAGCCTTGCTGCGATCTGTTTGCCACTCCTCTCAACAGCAAATGCAACAACTACTTCTTCCTTCTTCCGCTTCCAGGTCACATACCCAGAGATGCTCTAGTCCACGATTGGCCTCAGGGACTCCTTTATGCTTTTCCCCCGTTTCCTCTCATACCAAGACTCATTCAGAAAGCAGATTGCAAAATGATCCTCATTGCCCCTTATTGGCCTCGACTGATATGGTTTCTGTTCCTCCACCCCTACCTTGTCGATCAGCCCTGTATTCTGGACCCAATTCCAGATGATCTGATTCATCAATCAGGTGGGTTGCATCAATCCCTCCAAACACTCCAGCTTACAGCTTGGTTACTCCAATTCCAACCTTAGCCAGGCTTCCCGGTATCTCCTCAGCAGTCCGTGATATTATCTTTTCCTCACATAAGTCTACTATGAGAAAAACGTATGCTAGTAAATGGAAACGTTTTTCTTGCTGGGCAGAGTCTAGGAATGTGGATCCTTTCTCAGCCCCAGTCCATGAAATTCTTGAATTTCTAGCCACAACTTTTTCAGTCCGGTGCCGCTTCTGCTACTATTAGAGTACAGTTAGCGGCCATTTCAAATTTCATTTGGATTGTTGAATTCTAACATCATGTCTCATAATCTCTGTAAGGCTTTTTTGAGAGGAACATCTCTTCTTAGACCTCCAGTGAGAGATCCCCCTCCTCCTTGGGATCTTAATTTAGTCTTAACTTCCTTAATTTTGCCTCCTTTTGAACCGGCAGCATCCTGTTCCCTTAAGTTTCTGTCTTGGAAGACACCTTTTCTGGTTGCTATCACTTCAGCTAGGCGTGTCTCAGAACTTCAAGCACTATGTGTTCGCCCTCCTTACCTGGTGTTTCACAAGGACAGAGTTTCTCTGAGGACCAACCCATCCTTTCTTCCTAAAGTTTGCTCAGAGAACAATTTAAATCAATCCATAGATCTCCCAGTGTTCTTTCCCAGTCACAGCAACAAGGCAGAATACAAGCTCCACCAACTGGATGTTCATAGACAGTTGCGTTTTTACCTTCATAGAACTAAAGAACTAAGGAAGTCAGACCAGTTATTCCTCTCTTATGCCTTCAACAAACAAGACCTCCCTGTTACCAAGGTGACCATATCTAGATGGTTATCTAATACTGTTACCTTTATTTGCCAGTTACGAAATAGAGTTACCAGTACCACGGCCTTAGCCACCTCCATAGCTTTTCAGTCTAGGTTGCCCATAGATTCAATCTGTGCACCTGCCACGTGGGCAAACCCTCATACCTTTATATCTCATTACAAGGTGGATATGGTCTCGGACGAGAGAGCTGACTTTGGTTCTGTCCTGAAGAGTCTGTTCCAATGAGCCACCCAGGATGCTAGGGACGCTGTCCCAAACAGCAAGAACGAAGGCGAGATAGACATCTTAACATAAAGAAGTTATGTACCTACCATAACGTTCCATGTTAGTTGTCTTCATCTCGCTTTCCTTCTTGCATCCCTCCCTCCTTCCCCCGTACTAGTGGACTGAGAGGAGTTCTGGTTTTCACTGGCTGAGAATTTTTTTCCGTATTGTTCTCCTGGCCAGGTTTTTTTTCGTAACCTATTCTATAATTAAATATATTGAACAACCAGCTCTTAGATAACTGTTTTTCTCAACTTATGTCTGGGATTAGCTATTACAAATGAGATCTGGGTAGCTTTCACTAGGCATCATGAGATAAGGGGTAGCCTCGAGCCAGTAAACAGCTCTCGAGCTATTGAAGATGGCCGAGTCAGAGCCGAGGATCGGCTCCGAACCCAAACAGCAAGAAGGAAGGCGAGATGAAGGCAACTAACATGGAACGTTATGGCAGGTACATAACTTCTTTTTCTGATTAAGTCCTAGTGAAGAACAAAAGTGCTGAACTCTTACTTTGTGCTGCAATGAATTTGGATTTTTATCATCTTGCCACCGAGTGCTTTGTGTTTGGGTCAATGTGGATTTTGGTCATTTTTAACTTATCACTTCTCCCACTTGTCTGAATAAAAAACTAATATCAGCACTACACGTGACTGGATCCTCACCTCGAATTCTGTCCTATACCACAACCTCTCCTGACTGCCTGATACCCTGACAGCCTTCCAACCTTTATTCAAAGACCCCCCCCCCCAGTCGTGCAAATCCCATCAATACAAACACTTTTGCAAACTTTCTAACTTCAGCCCAGACACCTTTTAACTTTATAGTCTATCCTCAATTAACTGGTCCTTCCTCCATGACCTCCCCTGGAAAAAGCTGTTCTAAAATTTAACAACATGTTTTTAAACACTTTTAAACTCCCTAGCCCCCATCAGGAAAACTAGAATAAAATCCAACTATGCTCCTTGAATAACTCTGGACACTCGCTCCTTAATGTACAAGAGAGAAAATACCTGGAAAACTGGATAAAAAGCAAAGCCCCTTGCAATCTGCCATGTTACAGAGAACTTTGTAATTTAACCAAAAAACAAGTCAACCATGACAAAAGAAATTTCTACCTAAAGCCACAAAATAACCCCTACTCCAACCCCATAAAATTCTGGAATACAATCAGCAAGCTTCTACAGCCAGGTAAGCCCTCTGTACCGTCGCCATCCAACAGTACCTCTGCTTTAGACACTGCTACTTCTCATAACTCCTTCATTGACTCCATACAGAAGTTAACTAAAAAAGACACAAGCACATTACCCCTCTGCTTCCCCCTCTACGTCCACCCATGCAACTTCCTTCTCTCTTAAGCCTGTTTCTACTGCCTATATTAGATCACTTCTCAGTAAACTCAGATCATGCGCCCCCCCCTTCCGATAACTCACCCACTCTATTTCTTAAACGAGCTGCAAAATCCATTGCATATCCCATCACCATACTAATAAATAGATCTAGCCAAAAAAATATTGTTCCAGATAGCTGGAAGAAATTTTGTGTAATGTCCTTAAATAAAAGAGGTAAATCCACTGAACCCTCTAATTTTAGGCCTATAGCCTTTGTCTCCCCATCAAAGATTCTTGAAAAGTGCATTCACAAGCAGCTCCTAGATCATCTTCTTCAAGAAAATATCCTAACACCTACCGAACATGGCTTTCGCCCTAACTACAGTGCTTCCACTGCACTAATATATTTTACGCAGGCTGTCTACATCTCGTGACAGCAATAAACTATTCTCCTGTCTATTGCTTGACCTCTCCAAGGCCTTTGACACTGTTTCCCACAACCTGCTTGTGTCTAAACTATCCAGCCTTAACCTCTCCCACTCTGCTCTTTCCTGCTTCTCTAGTTACTTCTCCAAAAGGTTTCAGTTTGTAAAGTAGCTCTCTGCATTCTCTCCCTTCCTTCCAGTCCAAACTGGGGTTCCCCAAGGCTCCATCCTTGGACCCTAGTGTTTAACGTTTTCATTAACAACCTTTATACTTCCTGTCCTCACTCCTCCCGAATACAATATGCCGATGACTCTAATAATTTCTGTTCTGACAATCCCTCCCACCTACTCACCCAAGATTCTCTGCACTCAGTTGAAAAATGGCTAACAACCAACAAACTCCCACTCAACCCTGTTGTTGGTGGTGATGGTCTTTCTGGCTTTTCCCGGTTAGAGGTCGCCACAGCGGAACGCCAGTCCACTAATGATTGTCAGTAGATTTTTTATGGTGCCGAGTTGCCAGCCCGATGCCCAACCTTCAGCGAAGGCACGCCCATTCATGCATGTCTTTTGGAGGCAACTCGACCGCAGGGAGGATATGCAGACTCCACACAGAAGGCATTAATCGAACAGGAGAACCTCTTACTGTGAGATAACGCTACCGCTGTACCCTAAGAAAACTAAACTCCTCCTCTTCCTCCCAAAATCTCTCCAACGCCTCATATCTCCCTTCACTGTCTCCTCCTTCAACAACACAACTGTCAAGGTAGAACCCCGCACTAAACTGTTGGGGGTCATAAATGACCAACTAAAATTCGATCTTCACATCCAACAGTCCATAAAAAGTCTCGTCTAAAACTTGGCCTGCTCTGTATAAAGAAAAAAATTCCTCACTAATAAATCAAAACTCTCTCTTGCACAAGCCTACTACCCTCCCTACTGTATGCCACCCAGTCCTTACTAACCTACAATATAATCGTTTAAGCTAAGTATAATAACTTAGCCAGATTTGCAGCAAATCAACCCTATCACTCACACGACTGCCTGTCTCTAAAAAACCTATAGTGGCTAGAATTACTCCAACTCCTCCTCATGCCTCATCTACAGTGAACATAAGTTTACACACCCCTGTTAAAATGCCAGGTGTTTGTGATATAAAAAATGAGACCACAATAAATGATTTCAAAATTTTTCCCACCTATAATGTGACCTATAACTTGTACAATTCAATTGAAAAACAAATCTGTTAGGGGAAAAAATATAAAAATAAAAAACATACAATACGCTGGTTGCATAAATGTGCACACTCTTACACTAATACTTTGTTGTGTGTGTGCACACCCTTAAACTAATACTTTGTTGAAGCACCTTTTGATTTAATTACAGCATTTAGTCTTGTTGGGTAGGAGTCTATTAGCATGGCACATCTTGACTTGACAATATTTTCCCACTCTTCCTTGTAAAAGTGCTCCAAATCTGTCAGATTGTGAGGGCATCTCTTGTGCACAGCCCTCTTCAGGCCACCCCACAGATTTTCTGTTGGATTTAGATCTGGGCTCTGATTGGGCCATTCCAAAAGGGTGTGTATTACGTTATCGAACTTTTAAAAGTTCTAATGTCATATGGTCGACACCATGTGAACAAACTTTTAAAAGTTTGAACGTTTCAATGTAGATCTCCGTGCAGTGCGGAATGGGAAGATTTCCCTTTGCTGCACTGTAGTGCATTCTCGGAGTTGATATATTTAGAGTGGGGGGTGTGGGGGGTGCAGGGGGGCTTGCCCCCCTGCTTAAAATGGTCAAGTAGTTTTTTTCTGTTTATTTGTTTTAGCTTTTCGAACTTTTAAAAGTTTGTTCATATGGCTTGGACCATAAGACGTTCCAACTTTTAAAAGTTTGATAACGTAATATACACCCATTCCAAACCTTAAATTTTCTTCTGGTGAAGCCATTCTTTTGTTGGTTTGGATGTATGCTTAGGGTTATTGTCGTGTTGAAAGGTGAAATTCCTCTTCAGCTTTTTAGCAGACGCCTGAAGGTTTTGGGCCAAAAGTGACTGGTATTTGGAACCGTTCATAATTCCCTCCACCTAGATTAAAACCCCAGTTCCAGCTGAAGAAAAGCAATCCCAAGGCGTGATACTGCCACCACAATGCTTCACCATGGAGATGGTGTTCTTTTGATGATGCGAAGTGTTGTTTTTGCGCCAAACATACCTTTTGGAACTCTGGATATATAAAGTTCAACCTTGATCTCATCAGACCATAACACATTTTCCCACATGCTTTTGGGAGACTTGATGTATTGTTTTGCAAATTTTAGCTGTGCCTGGATGTTTTTCTGCATAAGAAAAGGCTTCTGTCTTGCAACCCTACACCATAGTCCAGACATATAGAAAACATGGGAGATTGTTGTCACATGTAGTACACAACCAGTACTTGCCAGAAATTCCTACAGCTCCTTCAGTGTTGGTTTAGGTCTCTTGGCAGCCTCCCTGACCAGTTTTTGTCTGGTCTTTTCATCAGTTTTGGAGGGACGTCCAGTTCTTTGCAACGTCACTGTTGTCTCATATTTTCTTCACTTTTTGATGACTGTCTTCACTGTGTTCCATAGTATACCTAATGCTGTGGAAATTTTTTTGTACCCTTCTCCTGATTGATACCTTTCAACAATGAGATCCCTTTGATGCTTTGTAAGCTCTCTGCGAACCATGGCTTTTGCTGTAGCAGGCAACTGGGTAAATGTCAGGAAAATCCTATTAGGACAGCTGAACTTTATTTGGGGTTAAAGGGGCACTGGCTCAGATTTTTTGCTAGAGGAGTTTGTTTACATTTGAGTACTGTGCGAGTCACGTGTTCACCCAGGAGCAAGGTTTTTAGAGAGCC